>NC_134109.1:76505000-76715000 GCF_040939455.1 Microcebus murinus | reverse complement strand
TATTTCATTTTTGATTTTTTGTTAGGCTTTTGTGTTTTTAATGGTTTTAAGGCAAGGTTGCACAATGCTGACTCTATATGGTGTTAAAAGTAGGTGATGGCTTTCCCCCCCAAGATGTTGCGTATATTTAAAACTTAACTTACCAATAATTTTTAAGGTAATCATCTCTAGCCTTTCAGTGTATATATGGCCTATGTGTTCCACCAGCAGAAAACTTCTAAAGGTACGAAATTGTGTGTGTATTATAAGCCAGGTTGAAAGATCACCTTCAACATGCCCAATGTCCTTTAGATGCATGATGTTAAAAATATATACTTTCAGATAAAGCTTTTCATGGTCATCCTTTGCCAGAATAAAGGATTTTTCAAGGTTAATTTTACATCATAAGAAACAGTGTCTATATTCAAAGGTAATTCATCTGCCTGTGTTTCTCCTCTGTCTTACTTACTAAAATATTGTTGAATATGCAAATGAAAATTTACATTTGGATGTTCAAAGATAAGTAAACAACTTCCATGGAGTTTGAAATCCTGAGTTTAAAAGATTACTTACTCATTAATATTTAATATAAATGATATTATGGTGTCTTTTTATTTCAGACACCTCCATGTGCAGGGATACTAGGGGGATGATTTGATGACTAAATTTTTCTCTAAAAAACAAACAGACAATATGATGCCATTTTCAGAATTTTTCAATTTCCTGGAAGTCTCTGCCATTAGCTTGTTGATACTGCACAATGCCTGCCTGCTAAAGTGTGCAAAAAGTATGAGGTATTTGCATGCCTCCCCAATTTTTCAAATAAATATGCTATCCTGGAATTTTATAACTCCTAAACTTTGAATCTTATGTTTAGAAAGAATAATATCATCAACTGTAGCTAGGTATGTGATGTCAACTTAATAAGGAAATAGTTCAGTGTCTCTGCAAACTTAAACTTGGAAGAAATCCATAGTTGTGTCTTATTTGGGGCTCTTCCATCTTTCCATTTTAGACAGCATTAATGGAAGTTCTATATAAATGAGCAAGGAAATAAACTTCTATTGTTTCGTATTTTATTTAGTTAGAATTATTAGAAATACATTTATTAGCTTAATTAGCATGCTGCTGTTTAAACATAGAAATAACACTTCTGGCACATGGAGAAATTCTGTGCCACTTGGAAAAGAGAAATAGCTTCCCTCTCATTTTTGCTATACCATTTTAAATAGAGTCTTTTTGTAAAACTTAAATATTTGCATATTTTTACTTTAAATGCTTTTATGTAAACTCCGGCAAGTTCCCCCTTATAAATTAACTCTCACATCAGCTGAAAATAAACTGGCAAAGTTTTTCTTCCTTTCCTTTTAGTAAAGTAAATGCTGAAGGGTTTTCTTGGTAATTGGCTCATGTTTAGGAAGTGTTTTGTGAAATTATTGAGTTATTTCATTGAAGTTTAGAGCCCAGAGCTCTCTGTCCTTGGTTTTAATGAGTAAATTCATCTCTGGCTAAGTTTCTTCACCAAACCCATGTCCTATCATGTTAACCTTAACCCTCTTAAATACTTGGGAGAGGAATGATAATTGTAATAATATTTGTTTGTATGTTCTTGCTCCCCCCTACCACCCCATGCTAAGACAGAGAAGTGATAAATTAGTCCAATTTTTATAATGCTTTTTTTATACCACCCCGGAAGGCACTTGCTCCTATCTCGGGTTTACTATTTAGTATAAAGAGTTCCGATTTGGGTATATTTAAGAAAGACTCAGCTGTCAAAAGCAAAGAAACTGGGAATGGTGTTTTGACAACCATATAGTGTTAAAGGAAATACTGTAGTCTGAATAAAATTGCTTATGTTCTCCAAAACAAGAGTAATATAAAAACACTTTTTTATTTATATGAAAAAGCAAAAGCAGAAATAAATTCCAAAGGTTTCCCTTTCTTTAAGAAATTCTGAGAGAACTGCAGTCGCCATCTGTTAAGGGTTGGGAATTGAGCAAGAAGCCACATTTTAGAGAAAAAAGAGAGGAAAAAGACCAGGAAAGTCTGTGTCTTTCATCCACCCCTTCCCTTCTCCTTCTCCCCCCCCCCCCACCCTAGGTCAGCACTTCTCTATCCCCGCCAACCCCCAAGCTCACCCTAGTTAGATTTGTCGAACAGAGTCAATCAGGATCCTCCTGCCTCCTCACCCCCTCCCGCCCCCGCGGGCCTGTTAACCCGAAGCAGATTTGGAAAGGGAAATGTGGCCAATATCTCTAGCAGCTGTCAAAGGAGGGACTTCCCTTCAAAGGGACTGGACAGGGATCCTCCACAAGTTCCCCATTAGTCTTGCAGGCCAGCAATTTGATAAGGAGCTTGGGCCTCCGCTACAAGTGGCCACTCTGCTAGAAGGTCCGGTGTCTGGACGTCTGGATGCGCAGAGGGGCCTTACTTAGCTTGGCAGCCACGGCCACCACCGCCGCCCACCGAGCGGGGTTGCTGGGGCCGCGCCTGGGAGGAGGCAGCAGGGCAGAGGCGGGGGCAGCAGCGGCAGGGGGGGGCGTGCAGAGAAAGGGCCACCCGGCCGGCCGGCCCCCACCTGGCCCTTCCTTTGCGAGTGCGTGCGTTGGAGTTGCACCGGCGCACGGATGGGGTGCGCGCGGTGGTGGTGGGGACGCGGCGGCCCGGTCGCAGGCATCAGCTCCGGGCTTGGCGCGCGGTGGGCGACCCCCGCCGGCCCGGCCGGGCTGGGGGAGGGGGTGAGGGGCCGATGGGGGAGGCCGGTCAGATTGTGATGAGCGTGGAGACCGTCGGGGCAGTGTTTGAAGGGAGGTTTTAATATTAATAGTTTCGGTGTAGAGACAGAAGGGAGATTGCGTCTACGGCTCCTCCGGGCAGACTCTGGGTGACAGGGATGATGGATGATCCGGCAGAGCCCAACGGCTCCTCCCCTCCAGCCCCGACAGTGTCAAAGCTACTTTAGTTGAAGCTTTAGAAATAAAATAAACAGCACCAGCCCCCCCCACTACACCCCGTACTCTTCGCACACCTCCACCCTCGCCCCCCGCTTTCCAACATCGATTTATGGATCATTATGAATCAATTACTGCTCTCAATACTTGCCCATTGGCTTAAATAAAACACTCGAAAGATGAAAACGTGGGGTTCGGTGGGGATTTTTTCTTTTTTCTTTTTTCTTTTTTTTCCTCCCCCTGACAGGAACAATCGCAAAATCCATTATCTCATAATCACAGGCGCTGGGTTAGGAGGTGAAGAGAAAGGACGGGGTCACTTAGTAAATAACTGGGGGGGACGCTCGAAGGCGGGGGTGTCGCCCAGCTGCTGCCTTTGTTTTAGTTCAGATATCTTTGATTTGTTTGTGGTTTGTTTGGGGTTTTTTTTTTGGACGCGGGGTGTGTGTGTGTGTGTGCGTGTGTGTGTGTGTGTAGGGGTTGGGGGAGACTGGCGGGAGAATTAGATGCCTACAAGTTTTGTGACCTAATTATTGAACTCCTTTGCAGAAGCCCGTTTGGACGTGTGTCCCGGCGAGCGCGTCTGATGTGGTTGGCAGTGAGGTCGCACATGGGGGAAGGTGTGGAGGAATGGGTGCGTCTGGAGGGCGCATTTTCACTTGGTTGTGAGCAACTGTGCGCGGGAGGGTTTGCAGCCGGGGGAGGAGGATCTCTCCCCGCCCCCCGCAACTCTCTCCTCTCCGTCCCCCCTCAACCCCCCACCCGCCAGGGGCTGGTTTTGTCGCCGGGACCCGTTTGGGTCTGGGACTGGCCGCCCCCATTCGCCCCCGCCCCCACCCCGGCCGTCAGGGGCTTTTCTTCCCTCCCTTGCCTCTTGCGCGGCGGTGCTCGGGGTTCTCTAGGTGTTTCTATGACTACATTGTGTGTGTGGGAGGGTCAGACGTGGGGGTTGCCCGCGAGAGGGCCGTTCCTGGGCGATCATTTATCAATGTCACCCACATAATGATTCTCTCTGCAGCCTCCTATTGATGAGGATAATTACATTAGCTCAGAGTGACTGATCAATGAAAAACCACCACACAAAAACTTCTTTACTCTTCTATAATACCAAAAACCGATACAGAAATAACATAGAAAGCCCGATTTTTTCTTTTCCTTCCCTATCCACCAAGGGACTCTGCACCCCCTACACACACACACACACACACACACACACACACACACACACACGACGGAGGAGTAAAGTAAGAAAATAGACCCAGGTTAGTTTCGTTTAAAGGAGGATGCAATTTTGCCCGTTGAATGCATGTTCTCTAAATTTGTTGGCTTCATTCCTCCTTTGGTAAAGAATATCAACGGATTTGCTAATGTGAGTTGCTCTTAGACTAGTCTGTGGTTTTCCGTTCTTTTTATTTCTTTCCTCCCTTTTGGGCATTTCCCCCCCCTTGCTTCAAAAAAGGAGACAATTCTTTTTTTATATAAATAACTGGTAAAAGAAATTACTGTAGGTCCTCTTTTTAAAAAGCGTCTGCCTACGTCGGTTATCTTTTGTCTTTATCACTTCATAAAGTAGCGCAATTAAAGATGTGATTTTGCATGGGTATAAAGGGTGGACCCATTATATGGCGACATAATACGCTATATTCTCGCCTGAAAGTTTGCAGCTAAATTACGATTTCGCTTTTTCTAGACTTAAAAATCAATATTTTCTCAATTAAAGAGAATTTTAATGCTTTACTTGCGAGTTGTTAAAGGCGCTGTAAATTTTATTGTAATGCTTCTTGACTTCGGAGTAGATGGCAGGAGACCGGTTGATTCTTGTGGTCTTTTTCCTCTCAAAGAACCTAGCCCAGGAACGTCCAATGGTTTCATATCAAATCGAAGCAACAAAGGTAAGGAGGTTTTCTGAGAGGGACGGGGTAAAAAGGTGGGGAGCCCGCCTAGGAGGCCCTCCAGGCCAGAGGCCATTGTCTTGTATATTTTCACCTCTCTGTGTCCCACCTCCTGGAAGTGACAGAGGTGTCCAGTTTACTCTAATCTTTCTCAAAAGGGAGCACATTTGACTCCCGTCTGCTCTGCGACGGTCAGAAAAGAAGTTGCATTTGGGGAGCACTCTAGACTCTTCCCAGTGCTCCTCCTTTTCTCTTTCCTTTCCTCAGTCCACCAAATTTTAACTTGGAACTGGCTCTTTCACAAATCTTGCCATATTTTTAATGTGTGCTTTTATGAACCCTCCTCTATGTCAGAGAGCGTTCCCCACACTCAGGAACGTGTACTGCTTGCAGATGTTTTCTCCTTCCACACGTCCCACCTAGTAAAAGTTCCCGCAGAGAATTAACTGTGGTGTGTTAATAGCCCAGGTCTGCTACTGCTCTCTCCTGCAAAGTTGAAATCTGGTAACGTGGAGTATGGTTGAACTAACGCTGCAGAGCTGATCTAGGCCGGGCAGAAACCCAAAAAGACTGGAGACTTCTAAGGCCCGGGGACTTTGGTGGGAAGCAAGGTAGTGAAAACTTTGAGAAAGAAAGGCGGAGAGAAAGATATGAAAATGAGGCTGGAAGGGAAAGTAATGAGAAAAGAATAGGGCAAGGCAAGGAAATGAGCCTTTGGGACCTCTTTGTAATTTAAAAAGAAATAATAATGAAGAGAAATTGAATATCTAAGGCTTGCTATTAAATTGTTTTTGAAGCCAACGTCCGTTTAAGAGCGAATCTTCAGAGATGCCAGGAAGGCCCGAGTTTCCAAATGGAACTCCTCCTAAAGTTCCTTTTGCAGTTCCCTCTTCAGTTAATTTGCTGGGAATGAGGAGACTAGGGAAAAGGCGATGTGTGTGGTGTACCAGGGCTTAAGTAAGAGTATGATGGGAAGGGGCACCTAGATATAATGAGGCTGCTGTTTTAAGCTGAATAGAAAGCGGGAGTTGGAGGGGGGAGAGAAAAAGCCACACAACACCACAATGCACTTTAAATAATTCTCACCCACCTGCCTTCCTTTTTTTCTCTAACCGCACACTACATTGAGTAGTATATACAGGAGGGGGAAATTTCTAGTTTAGCATCTTCTGTATGTGGACCCACCCAACAGAGCCCCCTTCCCTTAGATTCCTGACATGTAAGCCTAGACCATGGCCTTTTTATCGAGTGAGTGGGGCTTTGTTAATGTATTTGTACTTTTCTGCTTTCAGTCTAAGTTTCTCGCTTTGGAGGAGGGAGGAGGTGCAAGAAAGGAGGGGGAGGGGAGCAGAACACAAAGACTTTATCTAGTTCTCACCAAGCAGGTTTCAAAATAGGAACTTAATGGGAAGAAAGACGGAAAGAATAAAAAAAAAATAAAAGGGGCGTGAGAATTGTTTATTACAACAGGTTTACTTGTCTGGAAGAGAGGTGATTCTGTGAATATTCTTCCCTTTGAGGATTCTGCTTTCCTCATATTGAAACATTTTCAAATTTTAATCCTTTAGCAGACAAAACCTCAGTATAAATATGACATGGGCCACTGGCAAAAAAACGAACTTAAACTCAGTGCTTAGAGGGGAGGGGGTACGGGGAGGAGAGGGAGAGCCCTTTCTGATTAATAACTAGCAGGGTAATGTTGAGGGCTTTTTCTGCCCGATTGCCTTTTTGAATTAGAGCCGATTTCTTCACACTTCAATAGTGCCTGTCTCCTTTAAAATGACTGGCAGATTTGTTTCTCTTTTTTTTTTTCTCTCCCTGAGACTTAATGATGTAAATTTTCTAATTAGTTAAATCATATTGCTTAAAGGCCTAATATTTACCATGTAAGAAATGATCATTCTGATTTGGACCTCTTGAAATATTCTGAGAAATAACATTTGGCTTTTAGGTTGAGGGATGAGAGAGGAGTGAGCTCTATTACGGGAGGCAGTTTAGAGGAGAGAAGGCACGGACCCGGCAACATGTTAAATTAATAGTTGAAGTTGAGCTGGGCTCACACCCCAAGTCTGCTTTTATTTTTCAATCAGCGAAGATTTAATTGGCAGCCCTCAGGCCCGGCGATCTGATATTTTCTCATTAGTTTCCCATCACTAATCTTGAGTGTTAGATTGGCTTAAAGGTTGTCAACATTTGACCAATTTTATTTAAGGAAAAAAAAAATCACACATTATGGCTCCAGGACGTGAGATCAGCAAATAAATCCTGCTTGGATCAGCGGAACTAACAGGCGAAAAAAATGTTGACTATTCATCGTCGCATTTAATAAGTTGCATTAATGTATATTTCAAGGCTAGGGAGAGAGATTATACATGTGCTACATAGATGCTGATGAAAAGAAAGGGGCCGATGGGGAGCGGGGTGCACTTATAAGCGGGATGAGTAGGTAAAGTGACACGTAGAGACATTTCGAACCGACGGTAAATAACCCAAGTGGAATAGCTGTTGAGGGTTTAGGAACTACAATCCACCCGCCCTTTCCTTTTGCAGCTGCGTGAAACTGCCAAGCCTGTCTTGCAAGCTCGGAGTGGCTCTACTATCTGGTCTAGAGATAACATCAGAGCGCCCCCTGCTGGCCAGTGGAGCAGAACGCTGCGGGCCAGCCCCCCTGCGAAGCGAATCGTGTTCTTCTGCGCCCCCCACCCTTCACTGACTTCTTCCACCGCCCCCACCTCCGTTGTGCAGCAAAACCCCGGGGCAGAGGGAACAGTTTTTCAAGGCTGAACATTTAAATGAATAAATGATAAAAATAATAATAAAATGAAACGGAAACCCCCACCTTCACTCGGCCTCCAGGGAATAAACTATCAAATGCCTTAGCAGAGGGACACATTTCTTTTTCCTAAATCTCTTTATTCCTCTGGGGTTTTTGGTTTTTTGGGTTTTTTTTTCCTTTGCTATATAGTTTGTTGTTTTTTTTCTGCCGAACTGTGGCTTCCAAGTCCAAGGAAATGTTTTAAATAGATGCTGTAGACAGTATAAAGATGGATATCTTATGGGAAAAGAGGCCAATACAAAGCAATAGTTTGCATCCTCGAAAAATTAAACTCCCGGGGAACTCGCCCTGTTTTGGAAAAAGTCTGAAGGAATAGCTTTCGGAATTCAGACAGTTTCTTGTCTTGAATGACCCTTCCCTGCACAGCAAAGGAATACCGGCCCCTGTCCGATTCTTAGTTTTTTTCCAAAAAATACAACGTGTTTAAAAGTTGTCACGGTACCTACTTACCTACCTGCGCACACACACACACACACACACACACACACAGGTCTTTTTTCACGCGAGTGCTGTTCTTTCTTGGCCCGTGCTTCTCAATTTTGCTGGAAACGGAAATGGTAGCTGAGGTGCACCAGCATACACCGCCAACGTCTTTGACACTTGATCTTAGTATTGTGGCCCAATGCAAGGTGTGAGACTGCTATTATTTCAGAGTATTTTGGTTATTTTTCAACGGTTTAGTGCATAGAGGCGCTTTCACGGCTTCCCAATTCATCTGCAGCGGGATTTATGAGCACTAATGTAAGGCGAGGGCGCGCAGGTAACGAGAGCCGGGGCCATCTCGGGCCGGCAGACGCGCCGCCTCCACGCCAGCCTCTACTCCCGGGAAAGGCGCTGGCAGAGCAGCCCTGACTCGGGGAAGTCCTCTGACCACAGCTAGACCCCCACGCAAAAGTGTAAATCTGCAATGCGGAACGACTTTAGCCTCTGGGGCAGTTTTTGGTTTTGCTTTTTAAAGTACCGGATTTGGCGATTTTGTGAAAACAGTTCTCAGCCACGAGGCGCAGGGGGGAAGGAACACCGGGGAGGGAGGGCAGACAGCAGGGGAAAGGTGGGTCTCTTGACTTTCATTTCTTGCCAGAGCCCCAGGCCCCTCTGGTGTAAAAATCCGTTCTCCACCTCTGCTTCTCGTCAGAGCCACCGCGCCCCACCTTCTCCAACGCCCTCTCCCCATCTTTGGGGATGCTTCGGCAGGGACGAGGACTCGGGGACTCCAGAGAACGAGCGTTCCTAGGGCCAGGCAGAGAGAGGTAGGCGACAGCCCCCGGTCTTCAGGCCAGGGAAGTGATGCCCCAGTCCAGTAGTATTTGAAGAATTGCTGGGGCTATTGTGACAACTGAGGTAAAGTTAAATATTTATACTCCAAGCTGTTATCATTTGGGGGGAGGTGTCTGTTTTGAAGAAGTTCATCGTGTTCAAACTTACTTTAAACATAAATCTTGCTCTGGGGAAGTAGAATCTGCTGCCTGCCACTGGGGTCGAGTTTTTGAAAGGTCCCCATTAAGCTCAGAAGTGGAAAGGAAGCTATCTGCAGACCATATGGGTCCATTTAAATATAGATATATATCCATATATAATGTCTATATCTAGCTATCTATATATCTATATAAAGACAATCCATATATAATATCCATATCTATAATATCTATATCTATCTATATATCTATAAAAAGACAAAGCAATAATGACAAGGAAGGAGGTGTCTCTCCTTGCAGTTGAATCCAAACAGAAATGTTTCCAGTAAGGTGCTCTCACATATAAAGAAAATATAAAAGTCTCATTGTATCTGTCTGTGCTCTACCTAATGAAATTTGGAGACATTGACGGTCTGGTCAATGTTCTAAATAAATTAATGCAAAGGTCCTTAGGAAGAGACAGAAAACACCCTCGGCCATTAATCTTAAAGCACTTGAAGATTATGATTAAAAGGATGGGATCACTAACATTATCATCTCAAATAGCTGTTAACTGCCCCCACCCCTTTATTGTGGCAACAAAATAAACTCTCCCCTAGGACCGGTGTTTCTTCTTCTTCTTTTTTTTTTTTATCTTTGTTTTTGTTTTGCTTCAAGGGCAAAGGAGGGAAAACAGAAGCAAAGAAAACTGTTTCAAAAGTCTTGGAATTGCTGTTGTTCAAAGGCTGCTGTTCATTTCTGATTTTCTCATCTTTTGCTACAAAGGAAAAAGAAATCTAATGGTGTGTCTACATTTGATGAGAAGAAAACACTAACAACAGCAGTGTAGGTGTGTTTGTTTGTTTTTCTTTTTCCCTGAAAAAAAAAACATTTTTAATATTCACCAACTTAGCGAGTTGAAAGCTGTGAAGATGTAAAAGATGTTCGCTTGTCCACATCTATTCGTTGACTGTCCTCACTTGAGTCTTCTAGGCTTTTGTAGCAAACAGAAATTGAGGGAAGAGAATTAGACACTTGCCAAGAAACAACATTATACACTTTCAAGTAACTCCGCCTAATTCAGTATTTGAGTGCTGATAGGAAGGAGGAGGGGTTGCTATTTCCCTCTAATAAACCCCAAAGCCTCATTAGACATAGAGGGGGGGTGAGAACTCCATTACGGGGCATTCTGACAAAAATGGAAGCAGCACCTCTCCACTCCTGGAGCCTAGGAAAGAACGTCCCCCCAAATATGCAAAAACCATTCTGTTTTCCCTCGGAGCCCTGAGTTGAGTGGACCTTTCAGAGAAATACACAGTCATTAACATTTTAAGAAGCAAAATGCTGAAACTGAGGGCGGTGGCCAATTAAAAAAAAAAAGAAAACCATGCTAAACATCATTCTTCAAACCCTGCAAATTTCCAGATGCCACAGAAAATCAATGCAAACGCACCCCCTCCTAACTGAGTAGACAGCTCAGCCGCCGGGTGCGGTTTCCAGTTGCACGTGGAATTGTAGAGCCCACCTCCGCTAGAGCAATGGGAGATGCTACCCCATCCCGAGGCTCCGGGAGGGGAGGTAGGGGACGTCGCCCTCCTCCCAGCCCGAGATTCCCACCTGTTTCCTCCGCCCCAGGCTGGGGCATGGGAGAAACCAGGAGCCCGAGCGATTCCATCCCCATTCTCCAAGGGGGACCCAGCGCTACTGAGGCTCTTAACAAACCAAGCAGTAAACCCAAATAGGCCCGCAGAAGCCTAAGACCCCAACCAGAGGGACCGAAGCTCCCAGTCCGAGCCATACGCAACGGCCTGCCCAGTCCCGCAGCCGGGCTCCCGCGCCGCGTGCACAGAAGGCTCCCAGGCCGCGCTGGTCCCGGAGCGAGTGTGAAACGCGATGGAAGGAGCCAGACTGCCCGCCGCGCTGTGCTGCGGCCGCGGGTGCGTGTGTGCGCGCGCGCGCGGGTGGGAAACACGTGCACTCGGTGCGGGCCTCCGGTCGCAGACGTCAACTGGGAAAGTTCCCCCCGCGCAGCTTCCCGGGCCCCGAACTCACCCCTCCCACTGTCCTCTCGCAGTCGCCTCAGCCACCCCCACCTGCTACCCAAATCCCGGGGCACGCGCGCGCGGACAGGTGTGCTGCCCCGAACTGCAAAGCCCCTGGGAGGAGAGCCACCCAATGGAAAGGCGGCGGCAGGAGGGGCGGGGTGGGGGTGCGGGTGAGGGATTGAGAAGAAAGATGGTACTTCTGAAGCTCAGGCGTCCCTATCTTCGGAGAAATTGTCATCACACTCAATCTTTTCACCCTGATGTACGGTATCCAAAAAGCAGAGATTGATTCGCGAGAAAATCGGGCTCACGAAAACGTAGGGATTGGACGCGGGCTCCAGAGACCTGCGCGGGCTTTGCTTAGGTTCAAAAGTATGATTTTAATTTTCTTAATGAAGGCGCACTCTACAGCTCAGCTGGTAATGGCTGTGTTGAGTTTAATAGACTCCTGTCCAACAGAAAAAGAAGGATAAGTAATCTGCTCTAATGCAATTATTTCCCCAGGTTGGAAAGTCATTGTGCGGAGAGGGCAGGAGTGAATTAAGGCCCCAGGGACTGCGGATTCGGGACAGGGAGATCTCCTGAAATATGAGCCAAACCTGTTTTGTGAGATACACTTGGGTTTGGGGGTAGGGGTCGAAGGCTTCAAAGCCCTGGGTCTGCACGTGTGAAAATCTCTTTGTGTGTGTGTGTGTGTGTGTCTCTCTCTCTCTCTCTCTCTCTCTCTCTCTTTCTCCCTTCCTTACCCCCCTCCCTCTACCTCCTCCTCTCACTCCCTCTCCCTCTCCTCTTTCTCTTCTTCCCTTTCTCCCTCCCCTTTCTCCTCACCACTTCCAGAGTTAATGTTCATTTCCTCTCCCCTTCTCTATTTTGTTTGTCTTTGCAGTGTTTCAGGCTGATCCATTCAGTCCAAAGTATTTCTCAGAAACACACGGGCAGAAGTAGGCTCTTGGGCTGTGTCAGCCCAATTGCCTTTTGAAATCCAACGGAATTGGGATGTTTAAGATACTGATGATGCTGTATAGGAGGATTATTTCTATCCGACTAAGGAGCCAATCCAGGTCACTTTCAACACAGATTATCATTCGAGGCAATTTTTATTTGGATTTGTTTAAACTCTTCTCAGCATCATTTGTCCAAACCCTTCTCAGCTTCAAACTCTCCACTTTGCCTGGTAAACTCAATCTCAGGCAATCATGATTTAAAAAAAATAAAAATAATCAACATGATTTATAATTTCCCTTCTTACAGAAAACAGACCAGATCCATGGAAGGAAAGCCCTGCATTCGCACCTAGAGCAAAGATCTGAAGGCAAGGCTGGCCCTCAGGCCAGAAGAGTGACTACTGAGTCACTGCTGAGCCAGCACCCTGGAGCCCAGGTTCCAGTCTGGACCCCTATGAACAGCGGCTACAGCCCCACTCTTCCAGCCAGCCTCTCTCCCCAGTGCTGGGGAACAAAGAAAGTTCTTGGGACTGATGCACAAAAAGAGTTAAATGACCCCTGAGCTGTAGGTGTCTATCCCAGACCCCTAGGTGAGGTGACAATAGCTGGGTCTGGTGCGTCTCAGACTGGAGTTCCACAAAGTGACCTGGGCTAGGGTTTTTTAGCTTTGGGTCTCTCTCTCTCTCCCACCTCCCTCACCCCTTCCTCCCCACCCCTGTTCCTGCTGTTACACACACACACACACACACACACACACACAGCCCTAGACTCGCCTACACACAAACATCCACAAAACTCTGTAATTACTATCTTCTTCCCTGATTCAATCCTACCCGATTTCCCCCTTGCCTCTGCAGCCTGGACTCAAAAAGAGAAAGAAAGTACATCCAAACAGGCAAAAACCCATTTGCAAAACCCTTCCAGGCCCTCCTGGCGGAAGAAGAGCACAGCTGGTGCCAGGACGCAAGAAGCCGGGGTGCCTGGCCAGGGAGCGAGGCTCCTCCCTGCTCTGGGCCTAGCATTGATGTCTCTTCTGGAGGGAGGGGACTGGGTGAGGTGTGGGGGTGCTTTCCCTTCCCCTACCCCTTTCCTCTTGGGAAGGGAATTAGGAAGAGATCCAGTCCTCAGGCCTCAGCAGCTTCCAGGACTTGGAGAAGGAGCACAGGACAGGCGTCTCTGAGCTGCCATGGCAGTCCACGTTGGCCAAAGGAGAAAGTCTGCAGCCAGGACAGCCACGTCTAACTCTTTAAGCGCTTAGCCTTGAGTACCCTGTAAAGATAGAGAAGCTCGCTCCGAAGTGCTCAGGCCCAGCCCACTCCAGCAGCTGGCATGCGCGTGTTACCAGGATGCAGGAGAAAGGGTGACTGTCAGAGACTCTCCTCCCCCTGCCCCCGCCCCAGTCATCCTTAGATCCTTCTTGTCATCCCTGCGGGAACTGCTGTGTTGTTTTGGTGACCTGGGAGAGCAGTAGCAAAGACCCAGAAAGCCTCCACAAGCTCTAATTAGTTCTAATTCCGTTTTTGAAAAGTAGGTAGGAGAGGAGTAGGAGAGGAAGAGAGACTCATTCTATTACCTTACAGTGAATTTTTCAAGATCCCCCTCAGCCCAGCATGATTGAGAAAGGCTTGATAGCAAGTGAGGAAAAGCCAATTCCTCCCTTCCCCTCCCACCCTCCCTAACTGGGACAGAGGAAAGATCACAACTACCTCACCAGCTGAGAACTCCTTACAGAGAGGTCCAGGGGTCCCTGCCTTGGCCTCTTGTCCAAATCAGCAGAGTCTCCAGGTTCTTTCAGTCCATTCTCAGCCCTGAGGCAACTGACTAAATTAGGTCTGGAGAAACACCAGGACACCCGGACAAGGAGTTAGGTTTGCTTCTTCCTCATTTACCCTCCTATTTTAAATGTCAGTAGAGGAAAGCATTTACCCTCCTATTTTAAATGTCAGTAGAGGCAAGCATTTTTTTCTTTTCTTTTTGCAGTAAATCAAATGTGTAATTGTATTCACATGGAATTAAGGTATAAAAAAATGTATCTTTTCTCCAACTGCAGCTTAAGCATGTTTAAGGAAGGACGGCTCTGAATATAGTATGTCTTTAAAGAACAGAACAATTAAAATAAGCTTTAAGGATAAAGAACCCTAAGAGTGCCTGAGGTTCCCCTTCCATTGCCTTTACATAAAGAAGGTGGGTCTCAAGAATATCTCAGGTGGCAAGAGTTCCTAAAACTAACCAATACACAAAAATAACACATTATTTCATCTTTAAAGTAAGTTCCTCTTAAAAGAAGTTAGAGGCAAATACCTGACAGCAGAGTTAAGCTTTTTCTGCTTCTTTATTTATCCAGGTCTTATTAATTTTAATACAAATTAAATAATCTGCTTAAAAGCAGTTAGATCGCCCCCCACAATAGAGTGAAGGCAGTTGTTTATACTTTGAAGCTTATCCATAGGCCTTAGGACTTTTTGAATGTTCAAGTGAAGTGTAAATAGAATAAGGTCACAGGTGATTGACAAGTTCAAGTTACTTAGCTCAATTATCAAAATTTTATTTCTAAATTATGTTCAATTTGATTTTCCTGCTTTGCTATAAATGACCTTACAAAATCCAATGGGAGCAGACAATTTACACCATGTCCTATGTACTGTGATTTATTTGTAAAATCATTTTGTGATCTACGCCTCCTTTAATGTTTCAGGGGAGACGTCTTTCCAATTAGATTGAGAAACACAGCTATCGTACTGATTCAAAGGCAGTCACTTTGAAGGTCACTTTAAAATCACTAAATTTTAACAATTTTCTAAAATATTTCTAAATTTCTAAACTGCAAGCAGAACCTGGAGTCTGTTCAGAGTCTAATTCTCAGGATATTAGCATGTAACATCAATGTCCAGCTATGTTTGTTTAGTGTCCATCTATCCAAACAATAGGTAAGAGTCCATTTGTAAATATATGTCCTGCAACTCACTTCTAACAGGATATCTCGAAGTTCTCCTATGCATTATTTAATAGATAACCAAACTCTTCAGATCAAGGCTCATGCTGCCACATCTGGAAATGCTTCCTGTGCTCTACCCATCGGCACCCCCTCCCAGCCACCACTGAGAGAAATATCTGAAGCCTCCCCTTCCACCATTATATGATAGCATCAGCTTTTAATCAGCGAGAGGCACTCCTATTTAAATTTACAGGATGACTCTTTATTTCATTTATCTTTTCTTTTGGAGGAAAGTGAAACAAGAGCACCACCCTTATTAATTATAAGATTGATGGGGTGAAAAAAGCCAAATGAATTTGGCTTGCAAATTATTAGGAGAGGTATGAATATTTATGACTATGCCAGGAACTGCAGTCATGAACCCTGGGTATCAAGCTTGGGAGACAGACCAATGCAGTCAACGAGGGTTCAGTCTCCCCAAATCTGACATGACATAAGTGGAAACTTCTAAATTAGACCCAGGGTGGGCTCCCATCAAACCAGTTCCTTTTGTGTGTGTGTGGCTAGTCTGGCTAAACATGAACTTATTTCAAGTTGCTTTCATCATAAGCTTTAAAAATCTTTTAAGGTGAAGCCAGATACCTATCAGTTTTGTGAAAAAAAATTTTCTCTTTTTCCCACTTGGCATTCAGTTACACTTTAAATCAAGTTTATCTATAAATATTTGTAATGTGCATTTTTAAAATTAAAACTATTTTTATTCAGTGTAAAAAATTGGGAGCCTAAAATATCCTGGGTGTAGGGAGGATTTAAATAGAAACGATCTAAGTTCAATACAGAGAGAAATGAGAGGAAAAAGAAAACAGTAATGGGAAGAGATAAGAGGGCAAGTTTTCTATTTCTTTGCTTGTTTTCCTTTTTATGCACAAGACTTATTCATGCTTTCCTCCCAAAGTGAGGAAATTTAAATGAAAGCTGGAGACAGAAAGGGTCAAGGTAGAAAGGAAAAGGTTCAAAACAAGGATTTAATAATTCAGTAACAGACAAACTATATTCTCTTTTTGTCCTCTTGATTATACATTTCAGAGTTTTGCTTTGGAAAAGGGGCTGGGGGTTTTAGATTTAACGAGCTCAACTACTGGCTCATCCCCGCTTTCTTTTCTGTAAAAGAATTGTTGAGTGGGAGCTGACCCAATCCTGTGAAAATGGTTCATTTTGACATCAGAGCCAGCTTAGCACATACATTTTGAAAAGGAAGACAAGTTGTTTTCAAAACAGAAACGCTAAGCATTCTAAAAAGCATAAGCAATTTAAAAAATGCTCCTTGAATTTTCTGAAAATCTCCCAACTACATATATTTTTTTCACAATTGTAAGTGGATATTTGTGTTAAATTGATGCTTTATGTATATCCTGTCTCAATTTGTCTGTTCGCTGTAAAGATATAATTTTTTTTTAAGAAGCGATACCACTGACAACAATTTACTTAAATTCACAAACCTTGAAATTGATGCATCTCCTATCAATCACATTCAGTAGATACAGTAAAACACATTCAACATTTGTATATCAATAGTGGCACACACACAAATCTGTTTTGTTCAATTTAAATGCTCTTCAACATGTCATTTCATATTTTTCTGGAACATGTTATGGGTTAGTCATCCTGTTTCAGCTGATTGTTAAATCCTTAACCTAATGAAAATTCAAAATAGAATATTTCCTTGTGATGGATTTCAGAGCTGAAAGGTGGGCTTTAGGGATAATTTGGTCAACTTCTCTCATCTTTCTGATGAAGAATTGGAGGCCTATTGATGGCAACTGACCAGTTCAACTCATGAAACTAGTTAGCCCTAGTTTCTGACAAGATCCCAAAGCTCTGAAGGCCAATTTTTCTTATTATATGTTGCTTTCTTATTTTTTGCCCTTCATATTAGGGTACTATTTATAATATTATATACAGACTTTTATGCTGATATTTTTTCTCCCACCACACTGACAATGAAATTCTTTTTAAATAATAATAAGATATTGACTGGGCTGTTTGTCAATATGAAGATTTGTTGTTGATCTGTGATGTCTGTATTGATTAGAAAAGAATGAGGTCTCTCCTCCACCTGCAGGATAAATAGATGTCAGTATTGGACAAAAACAAACTTTGTTTTAACAGAAATACCAACCTTCTCTATTTATTTGTTACACATCAGCTCAATCAAGCTAGAAACAGGCATAAATAAGAATAACTGAGAGAGATACCTCAACACCTTCAAAACTGCTTACCAGGGATATTTAAACTGACATGAGAGTTTTCTTGACTTTAGCGATAATAGCTTGCTTCTAGGTAACCTTCCCACCTGGCTCTTCCCTTCACCCCAAATTGGCTCCTCTACATGCTCCATGTTTTCACATTAAGGGAATCCTAGCCATGCCTGAGATGAGCTTATGTTTATCATGGCCCCTTCTGTCAAATTGTTATTTCTGTGGCTTGCTGTCAAAAACGTCACTCAAAGTTTCCTTTCCACCTCTCTTTACCCTCTGTTACAGTAACTTAGAAGGCCTAATCCAAGTAGAATGTACTTTACCTATAAAATGCGCCAGGAGAAGGTTTTTCATTTACTGTTCATCTCCCCCTGCCCACCCCAGCTTTGTCTTCATTCTGTTCAAGGGCTGTTCATCGCTTCTCCTCGTGGTAAATTTTTTCATCCCAACAGTTTACTCTTAAGGTTCAAATGCCTAACTTTTGCAAGAAAAGTTTATCTATAAATATTCTTGGCATATTTTCTAAGTCTATGCTACTTAGGTTAATACTCAGGCAAGAAAGAAAACAACACTGACACAAAAATACCTTCCAATTCCAGAAAGTTCTGGAGCAAAAGTATCGGATATTTGCTTTTTTTAAAATAGAAAAAAATAAAATATCAAACTTGTTGGCATTTAAAACTTATTTTTTTTACCAGTGGCCTCCTCTTCGCTATGTTTCCATTTCATTATTTTTGCATGAATATGATAAATGGTCATTAAATCTAACCATTTTTATTTAATGTTCATAAAAACTGGTAGGTTTTTCAAACAGATGTGGCCTGATATGGTTCAGTGAATTTAGTGGACTTCTCATATAAATGAAATAATAACCATACGGAAGATGAATTTTATACCCGTGTTTACCTCTTCCAGACTCACCCTTATTATAATTACAAATAGTGTTTATTATGTATTATGCAATATACATACCATTGTCCAGACACTGCACAAAACTTTAACTTAATCATCGTCGTCTAGGGTTTATAATCCGAGAGCATTGACACCAAAAACTACAGAGAAAAACAGACAAATAAAAGACACGGCACAGTTATATATTCTTTTTTCTTTAAAAAAGAAAATGTAACGGATCCTAGTTCATGCATGAACAAATCATTATCTTCTTCCCACTTAAAGATTTTTCTTTCAGACCCAAATAGGTGATTGGGAAAGAAAGAATAGTTCATTTCATTTATTTTTCTATCAATTAGGGATGACTTTGCAGAATAAATCTTCCCCTTTTAATTTTTTTTAAAGAGACCAGTAAAGAGAAGAAGGCAGCCGCCAGAGCTGCCTAGGTGGAGAGAGAGTATATACAGGTTTCCCTCGTGGAGGCAGGACAGGTCAGTGGCTTCAAACACACCTTTACGGTCATACTGCCTGGATCTAATTGCTGGCTCAGCCTCTGATTAGCTATGTGACCTTAGCAAACTAACACTTCCGAACTTCTCATAGGGTTTTTACGTGATGATCAAATGTGTGAGCATGAATGGGATAGTCAAGATTCTACCTCTCTCCCCTCCCAGACAGAACCACATGTGAACAGTCCATGAAATGTAGACATCTTCTATTTTATTAATCATGTAGGAATTCGACAATTTCTGTTAGTATGGAGTCCCCATTTGTTCTATATCCTGTAGGTCACTTCAGTAAGTTATATGTTTACAACCTGTATGCTTATTGTTTAGTATTTCTTCTTTTAAAAAGATCTACGTGGTATACATGTGGGCACGCAAGTCATTGAGTAAATGGTTTATTGGGTTGTTTGGTTATCAGGTAGTGGGAAGACCACTAGGCTGGAACCCAGGAATACTGGATTCTAAATTTTCCCAATGGTTAGCTCTGTGACTGGGCCTCAATTTCTTCACCTGTAAAATAGGTTGGAGCAGAAACTTTCCAAAGTCCATTCTGGCTCTCTGACTAACAGTCAAGGTTTCTGTGACTCACGTAGGAAACTTTTCCTAGCAGAACTGTTTTCTTTCTTCCAAATGTATGTTGAGAAACTGTATGGATGTGCCTGGCCCTGGGACTCAATGAGAAATAAGTAGAGTTCTGTCCTCGAGAAATTTACAGTCTAGCAGGGTAACTAATGCTACCTTACAGTGTAACATGTGCTTTGTTACAAATATATATATATGGGGAATTACAAGATCAGATGAAAGCAACATCTAACCAATGGGAAGATAGAGAAAAGCTTTGAAGTCTTCGAGCTGAGTCTTTAGGAATAAATAAGAGTTAAGGAGAAAGGTATGCCAGGAACAAATAGTATGCATGAAGAAACAAAAAGGAGGGAAAGAATGAGTCATACAGAGGACTGGCACTCAGTTCAGCATGGCTGGAGGGCAGGCGGTGTGTGTAAGTGGGCAGACTTGGGGCTTCTCCATGACTTTTCCATGTCTCCGCAGTCCATCTCCTAGAGTCCTTCAGCCTCAGTTTCCCCCCTGGCTGACTCTATAATTTAGGATTTTAGCCCAGAGCCTGTTTTTGAACTTCAGACCTATGTATTCAGTTCTCCACTGGACATCTGTACAGGTCTGGAGGCACCTCAAACTCATGATCTTCACCCCCGAGGAAGCACCTTCTCCTGTGCTCTCTGTCTTGGTAAATGATACTACCATCTACCCTGTTGCTTGTGCCAGAAATTTGGGTTTTTATCCTTGATAGTTATCCTTTCTTCATCCCCAATATCCTCCATATCCAATTAATCCCTAAGACCTAATAATTATACCCCAATAATGCATTTTTTTTTTTTTGAGACAGAGTCTCGCTTGTTGCCCAGGCTAGAGTGAGTGCCGTGGCGTCAGCCTAGCTCACAGCAACCTCAAACTCCTGGGCTCAAGCAATCCTTCTGCCTCAGCCTCCCGAGTAGCTGGGACTACAGGCACGCGCTACCATGCCCAGCTAATTTTATATATATATACATTAGTTGGCCAATTAATTTCTTTCTATTTATAGTAGAGACGGGGTCTTGCTCTTGCTCAGGCTGGTTTCGAACTCCTGACCTCGAGCAATCCGCCCGCCTCAGCCTCCCAGAGTGCTAGGATTACAGGCGTGAGCCACCGCGCCCGGCTTCCAATAATGCATTTTTAACCTATATGCTTCTCTCTGTCCCAGGTGCCATAGCCCCAGTCCAAGCTGCCATTATTTGGACTTGATGGTTGGATGTTCTGGAGTCAAACCTGATCCCATTGTATTCCTATTTAAGATCCTTCAATGGAAACCCACCATTCTTAGGATACAGTCCAAATTTCTTACTATGTTCCAAGGCTTGGATTGATTTCACTCCTGTGCTCCCATCTCCAGCCCCATCTGGAATCCCCTCATTCTCTTTGATGCAGCCGCGTTGCCCATCATTACATTGCTGAAATGCTCTACCCTCCTCCCCACCTTAGAACCTTTGCACATTCTGTGTCCTCAGTCTGGAAGGTTCTCCTCTCCTTCATCATCTCCCATTCTAACTTGGATAACTGCTATTTAGTCTTCTATTTCAGTTTAAATGCCACTTCTTTTTTTTTTTTTTTTTTTTTTGAGACAGAGTCTCGCTTTGTTGTCCAGGCTAGAGTGAGTGCCGTGGCGTCAGCCTAGCTCACAGCAACCTCAAACTCCTGGGCTCGAGCGATCCTTCTGCCTCAGCCTCCCGAGTAGCTGGGACTACAGGCATGCGCCACCATGCCCGGCTAATTTTTTATATATATATATCAGTTGGCCAATTAATTTATTTCTATTTATAGTAGAGACGGGGTCTCGCTCTTGCTCAGGCTGGTTTTGAACTCCTGACCTTGAGCAATCCGCCCGCCTCGGCCTCCCAAGAGCTAGGATTACAGGCGTTAAATGCCACTTCTTTTGCAGAGACATTTTCTTGACTGTTTTCCCTATAGATTAGGCTAGATTCTCTATTCTCATAATAACATTTACATTTTCTTTGTATCATTATCACACTTATTCTTAATAATTAGTCACGTCATTATTTGCTTAATGTTTATTTCCCTGGTTAGACTATGTGTTCCATGAGGAAAAGGTTGGGTATGTTTTTGGTTCACTACAGTATCCCCAATATCTAATAAACATTTTTTTGAAGGAAAAAAAGATGAAAGGGAGGGAGGGAGCTGTCAAATATGATAAGGACTCAAAAGTGTCCATTGGATTCAGCAACTAAGAGGTAATAGGTGACTTTGGAGAAGGCAGTTTCTGAGGAGTGGTATGGGCAGTACAGATTGAAGTGGGTTGTGGAGAGAAAGGGATATGAGAAAGTGGAGGTGGTGGGTGCAAACTCATTCCAAGAATCTTATTCATGGGAAAAATATAAGCAATAGGGGAATAGATAAAGGGGATATAGGATCAATGGATGTTTTGCTTTGTAAGATGAGAGAGAAACGAGCTTATTTATAGAGTTGAAGAGAAAGCAATAAAAGAGAAGATCTATAAACTAATACAGAAATTAAGGATATAGAAAAAATAAAAAATAAATTAACAGAGGAAGATTAGGGAGTTGTAGTAGAGGCTGGGATCCAGAGTGTAAGATAAGTTTTATAAAAGTTAAAAGTGACCTCTTCAATGAGACAAGAAGAAGGGAAATAAAGCAAGACTACATATGAATTAAATAGAGGTGTGGGGTCCAGAGGGTAATATGGGTTCTGTTTGGTAGCCTGCATTTTCTCCCAGTTGCAGGAGGCACTCAGAGAAAGGGGATGGTGGGGAAAGGACATAAAGAGAGAGTTAAAGCTTAAAATCACTGTTGAGGGGAATAGGAGAGGATGCTGATCAGGATCAGGTCAAGAGATTGCTGAACCTTGCCAAGGGAGATTTGTGGTGCCAACCATCCATATCATTGTGTAATTTTCTCCAGAAGTGCTCAGCAATTTCAGGGAGGGAGAGAGATGCTCAGATTCTTCCATGTCTGAGAGTTTGCAGGGAAAGAACAGTTAGGAAGTTGAGAATACAGATTGGGGAGTATTTGAACTAATAAACCACTGGGTTTGAATTATATAAAGAAGGAAGTGAGGACACAAAGTGGGTGTTAGGCTGGGAGTAAAGTTAGTGATACAGGGGTTGGTTGTGTTCTTGGAGAAAGGAAGTGAGAGATTTTCAGAGCTAGGAGAATGTAGGAGAGTAAAATGAGAGATCATTATATCAGAAGTTCAGAGGTAGAGGTGGAGGTTTCCTCTTCTATGCAGAGGGGATAAGTAGATCCAGATGGGCCATAGGGGTGGATAGCATAAGAGGCATCTTTATGTCTGCCCTAAAAGCTATGACGGCATCCTCACTTTCTTCTTTTCTCACTTCATGTCAGGAGTCCCTTTTATGTTCCTTGGGCCAGATCACTGAAAAAATAGCAAAGGAGAAAATGGGGATAGGTTTTTATTCATTAGTTCTTTGTCAGTTCAATTCAACTCACCGCAACAAATGTTTAGTATATGAATATCAGGTGCCAAAGTTTTGCTGTGTTTTTGGAAACTCAGTGTTTGCATTTGAGATACATCATTCTGTTAACTTTGCAGGGAAGATTTGGGGGGCTTGGAGAATGAGGGGCAGATAAGACTGGAGGCAGCAACACTGTGGTTTCACCATTTAATAACTCTATGACTTAGGAGTATTTATTTAACCTCTCTATGTGTATAATAGGAATGATGAATAGAATCTATCTTGTAGGTTTGTTTGGAAATTATTTATAAAGCGTTTAGAATATGCCCTACAGATTCCATGGCTGGAGCAGGAAAGGAACAAGACGAGCCTGGAACCTTTTCAATGCCCGAAAGTGAGGGAGTGCTTACAAAAAATGATGGAGACCTGTCAAAAGGTACATGGAGCCAGCTTGAAGGAACTTCCATCTAAATAAATAAAGAAGTAATGTATTATTATCTACTGAATCAAATAAGAATCCAAAAGTCTATATTAACAAATAGATAAATAAGAAGAGAAAGCTCTTTTTACAGTAGTATGCTAACTAATAAATATAGAAGGAATAATGAAGTTTTTTTTTTTAAATCATCATTTTGCAACCATCATAGATAAATGGATTCAGGCATGAATCAGCAATGGATGCTAAATTTAGTGGAGAAAAGTTGATGAAGAATGGGATATGTATGTGATATTGAAGTATTTCACCATAAATTACTTATATATTACAAAAGTAAAAATATTAACAATACAGTGAAGAAAACAGACAACATCTTAACCAAGTGATCAAAACTAATATCACCAATAAAGGTGTGCTTCCAACATGATACTGTGAAAAGGACACAATCTCTCTCCTTGGTATTCCAGCCACAAATGCACAATATGAATGTAGTCATGTGACACACAACCCATATTGAGGAGCATTCTGTAAAATATCTGGCTTATATGCTTCAAAGAAAAGGCCAAGTAACCATTTCACATTAAAGAAGATTAAAGACACATGAGGACTGTGATTCATGCTCCTAGACTGGGTTCTGTACTAGAAAAATATGCTATAAAGGACATTGTTTGGGCAATAGATGAAATTGGAATATGGACTCTAGATTAGAGGAAAATATCAATGTTAAATTTTCTCAATTTGCTAACTACACTATAGTTATATAAGAAAATAGACAACTCTCTTCATTGTTTAGTAAAAAATATGGAGGGGAAGAGAGAGAAAACACTAAAGCAAATGTTGCAAGCTTATGTAAAAATTGGTGAATCTTGGGGAAAAGATGTACAGGAGTTCTGCATACTTCTTGCCACTTTTCTGTAAGTTTGAAATTATTTCAAAATAAACAATTTTAAAAATGAACGTGGACAAAAAGTCCTGACCCATTGAAAGCTCTCGGCAAAAGGGAACCGTCATCATCATCACCAGCTGGGATATTCTTGCAGTGTTTCAAGTAAGAGGTGATGGAAGAATTCATCTCAGTCACCAAGCATTGGAAGTAGGGATGGAGTAGATAGGACATATTCAAGTTAACTGCACCAGAAATTCTGGCAATGATGTGGGCAGTGCTCCAAGACATGAAATGACAAGTCCCTAGGTAGATGACACATCACCTTAATTCATACAGCCCATGGCCAATTCTTACCATGTAGAATAAACTTTCTGCAGCATAACATTCCATCCAACTAGGTGCAGTTGTCTTCTCTGCCCTACGTAATCTTCATAGGGGAAGTAGTGAACAGAAAAGGCTAGTTTATTTTCAGATGGACAAATATCTTCTCCAGTCTTTTTCCTTCTTTTAGGGAGAAAACCAGAGGGACGAAGAGGTAGAAGAAGGAAGTTCTCACTGTTCTGGGAGGCTCCCAGAATGGGCGTTCTAGAAGACATCTTCCTTGTCCATTCCTGCAATCTTTTTCTGGCTGCAAGCCACTTAGTACCCAGCTGTTTGTTTCTAAGCCTGACCCTCTTTCCAAACTAGAAGAAGGTGAGGTAGCTACCCACCTCTTTTAGGTTTACTTTGTAAAGCCCCCTGCCTCAATATCAACCCAGTGACTTATTTAAGGCTATAAAGCTGCAGCTAGCTCAGGCAGCACACATGGGAGTGAGACTGGATGGAGATCTGTCAAATGGAACATGCCATCTGGGCAAAGTATGTGTTAGTTAAGTAAGGCTTGTTTGAGCAAATAAAGTGAGTTATGTCAGATATGGTATTACACCTTCAGTATTTCATGTTTGCTGACAGAATGAAGCCCAAAATGACTCTCAATCATCTTAAATGATTCCACTTTACCAAACCCTCCACACAATGATACTAAAATCTCACCGGACAACTCATCAGGCCACCAATATCCCATTCACTTTCTTTCTCCTGTGACTTTGCTCACCCTATTATCTAAATCAAGAATGCCTGGCCAGGCACAATGGCTCACACCTGTAATCCCAGCACTTTGGGAGGCTGAGGTGGGAGGATCAGTTGAGCCCAGGAGTTTGAGATCAGCCTGGGCAACATAGCAAGATCTTTTCTCTAAAAAAAAAAAAAAAAGCCAGGAATAGTGGTGCACACCTGTAGTCCTACTTACTTGGGAGGCTGTAGCAGGAGGATCATGTGAGCCCAGGAGTTGGAGGCTGCAGCAAACTATGATCATGCAATAGAGCAAGATCCTGCCACTAAAAAAAATAAAAGAATGCTGTGGTTCACCACTGACCAAGTTTAAGAGTCAACTCAAATTCCACTTACTTATGAAAGCCCTCCACAATACTGCCAGTGATAATGGAAATATATTATTTCTCCCTTTGGTCTATAGGAAGTATTTCCCCATACATAAATGAACATATTGTCAGAAAATTTAACATCAATATGAAAACTTTCATTAAGTTCCCTTTCAGGGTTTGTTTCTATGCTTATGTCTCAAAAAGACCAGAAGAACTAGAAATGGAAATACTGTAGAGTGAGAAAGTTATTGGATGTTTGTTACAGAGAGTAGGATGAAGGAAAATACAAGATTAAAGACACTACAACTACCTGAGAGGCCTGTGTAAAATGGGGTAAGCCAAATAGGGAATTTAATATTGGCATATGCAAAGCATTTTACTCTTTGAAACTTAAGTTCATTCGTAGAGCATGAATTTGCATGTTGTATTAAGTAGAGATGATTCTGTTTTGTATATAGACTATCTTTAGGTTATTTACCTTTTCTTTCAGAAATTGTTGTCTTTCCAACTCCATCTTTCCGGGCAGACAAATGGCCAGTCGAGTGGCATCATTAATAGAAGCACCAATTTTAGAAGCTCTACTTCTGGAAGTGGAATAAAAAGGAGGTGTAGCCCAGAGTTTAAGATATCCACTGGTAATGAGGGCATTTGAGTGATGGTAATTGGCAAGGAGAAAGACTTAAAGATCTATCTAGAGACCAACCCTCACACTGCAGGCATGCTGCCAGATAAAGACTAAAAACAGCATGTAAGATGGCAAGAAAAATATGCTCCTTGGTTTCCTCCTTGCCATAAAAGCCACCGAGAAGAGCTTAAAGAGATATGCCATTCCTAAATGGTAATAGACTTCTTGTTCTATGACTTGAGTGAAAACTTTTGCCTTTAGGAAAAGGGGACAAAGAATGTCATCTTTAGCAACATGTAGCCCTCTGGTCTAGCTACTCATACTCAAAAAAAGGTACAGTAAGTAAAGCCACAGAATGGTCATTTACTTAGATTCAACGCTGCTCTTGGAACTAGATCAGTGACCCAACAATACTTTGTCTTTCTTTTAGACTAAAATATGGAACCTTTTTAACCTCAATGATGACAATTTCATTAGCAATGTGCACTTGATTTTTGCTGGTCTGCACAAGATTTGGTAGTATGCAACAAACTTACAGGATGTAGCTACAGCTTCTTGCTCCAGGAAGTGTCTATCAATTTAACTATTAAAACCTGTTTAAGGTTGGTGTCCTTGTGAGCAGAATCTTTAAGATAACATGAGCCAACACACACTCCATTATTTCATTGACATTTAACATTATCCTTGCAGCTGTCAAACTGTGTCTCCCCAAATCTAAGAAAATGAGTAAATTACATCAATCAGTGGATAAATCACTAAAATGGTTTCTTGACTAAACCAATAAGTCATGTGATACATTGTAAACTGAAACATGTAAGGAAATTGGAAAAAATGAAATTGCACTATTTCAAATTGCTGGGTCCCCGAGTGTTTCCTTTTCTGTGAAATGGGTATATTGTATTTTGCCCAGATTGTGGTTAAAGATTAGAACTAATTCATGTAAAGTATCCAGCATATAGCAGACAATAAATGACTGCTGTAATTTATTGTTATTATTTATTAAAAGCTCAAGTTACTTTGAAGAAATTAAGCAATTAATTACTGGGCTATATGGATGTTTAAAAATCGTATCTAGTACTATTTTATTTAATCAACTTAAGTATATTGGCAAGAGGAAGTTTAAAGCTAGATTAATCCAAGTTGTCAAGACAGCTTAAATAGCAAGTTGACCATTTATTTTTAGTTTATTTTTTATCTGCTTTCACTTTTTTTTTTTTTTTTTTTTTTTTTTTTTTTTTTTTTTTTTTTTTTTTTTTTTTTTTTTTTGAGACAGAGTCTCGCTTTCTTGCCTAGGCTAGAGTGAGTGCCGTGGCGCGTCAGCCTAGCTCACAGCAACCTCAAACTCCTGGGCTCAAGCAATCCTACTGCCTCAGCCTCCCAAGTTGCTGGGACTACAGGCACGAGCCACCATGCCCGGCTAATTTTTTATATATATATATTAGTTGGCCAATTGATTTCTTTCTATTTTTATAGTAGAGACGGGGTCTCGCTCAGGCTGGTTTTGAACTCCTGACCTTGAGCAATCCGCCCGCCTCGGCCTCCCAGAGTGCTAGGATTACAAGCGTGAGCCACCGCGCCCGGCCTGCTTTCACTTTTAATATCAAAGCCTTTTAGTTTGAGCTGCTTTATGGAATATTTTTTAATAAATAGCTGATCTTGCTGTATTCTGTTAGTAGTAAAAACTGAGTAAGCGAATACTAGTGATTGTTTGAGAAGGGAGGAGGCTGTTGTTTCTAGTTCAACATTTTGCGAAAGGGATTGCAAATGAAATAAAGGCAGTATTCTCTTATGGTGGAATCCCCTATACATTAACATTAAGAATCCTGGCAGTGTAAAGATTGTAAGCAAAAAGGCAATAAACATGTCAAAAGAAACTTTAAAAATGGGTTTTAGCAAGCCAAGAAAACTGCCAAATAACTTGGAGGCTACATGTGTACTCATGCATTTGTCTTTCTGACCTTCTGATCTTGATTAGTTTTTGATGCCATTGGCATCTCTAAGGTTACAATTTGGTGGAGATTCTGGATTGCAGTTGTGCTGTCAAAGGATCATTCTTCCTGGTAATAAGGTAGCTAGTGGTCCCTGAGAGAAAGGAAAAAACAATCAGATCTTGAAAGCTGAAACACACTAAAGTGGAGAGTAGGTTCTTGGCAAAAGCCCAGCTCCTCTTTCTCAAGGCATTTGTCATCATTGCAACAAAGAAGAAAATGGTGGAGTTTGCGTAGATAGCCGTAATGCAGAGACCAAAATAACAAAGAAACACAACCACCAAAAAACCCCATGAATTGGAATGTATTTGGGTACTATTTTTGAGAGCACTTTGTTTTTTCACTTACCACATTGTTGAGTCACATGTTAAAGATGTGGATTGCATTAAAAAGAAGCATGCTGCTTATTTTGAAGCAAATTATTATCAAATGACTATGCTTCAAAACATTTCTTAATTTCAATGTAAAGTGAAGTCATTTGAGTTTGAAACATATGCCTTTGCTAAATTGTTGCCAAAAAAAAAAAAAAAAGACAACTTAATTTTTGCATTCACTGTTTGCAAAACTGTTGATTCAAGATGTGATGGAAAGTTTAAGTCCTGACAGTGAGACTTTATTTACTGGGGCCTGGAATGACCTACACACATTATCACCAATGAGATTTCACTTCATAAAGCCAAAGGTAAGCTTGAATAATTGTTACATACAGTCCAAATGAAGATTGTGCCTAGCCTATGAATTGTATCTGTAAAATAATCTAATTTATGATAGCATCAAAGAATAAAATATTTTGGAAGAAATTTAACCAAGGATATAAAAGATCTAAATAAAAATAATAACAATAATAATAACTAAAAATAATAACTTAATTGCAACTGATTCAAAAATAGAGAATACGTTAATATGTATAGTGCTATGTAAGATTCTGTAAAATATCTGCAAAATAATATTTGAGGAGAACTTATCTCTATTCATGTGCAATTCGACTTCATGGACTATACATGCACTAAACTTTCATCTACATACATTCTTTAAACTAGACTTTGGGCTTGGACAGATTCCTCACTGATTTTTCCTATCTTGGAGGTAAAGTATTGCCTAGTTTCACCACATCTTATTTTTATTATTATTTTTCTTAATGGCTAATATATTAACATGGTAAGAAACCCAAACAATATAAAGGGATATGCCATGAAGATAAGACTTCCTTCCATTTCTAAACCCCAATGGCATTTTCTGTCCCTGGTAGTTCTTGTTAGCATTTTTCATGTATCATTCTAAGTGTATTCTCTACATATTTGAGTGTATATTTCTATATATCCCTTTTTTCCTTATTAACATAATAGCGTATTTAGGTCACAATAGGAAACAGAAAGCCCACTCAAACTTGGAAAATTGGAGAACAGTTTTTTAGAAAGAAATTATCAACAAATATATAAGTTATTTTATAGGGATCACAAAGGGATAGTTTAGTAACCCAAGCTAGTAGCGATGGAGCTGTTACAACTACAGGCTCAAAGAAAGAAGGAATGTGAGGGTTATGGTTACCTGAACTTGGAAAGAAGAAGTCATGTAGGGGCTCACACCTGTAATCCTAGCACTCTGGGAGGCTGAGGCGGGTGGATCACTCAAGGTCAGGAGTTCGAAACCAGCCTGAGCAAGAATGAGACCCCGTCTCTACTAAAAATAGAAAGAAATTAATTGCTAAGCTAAAAAAAATATATAGAAAAAATTAACCAGGCATGGTGGTGCATGCCTGTAGTCCCAGCTATTTGGGAGGCTGAGGCAGGAGGATTGCTTGAGCCCAGGAGCTGTGAGTTAGGCTGATGCCACGGCACTCTAGCCTGGGCAACAAAGTGAGACTCTGTCTCAAAAAAAAAAAAAAAAGAAGTCATGTAGGAGAGCAGTAGTGATACAACTAGCCCAAGGCAGAAAGGGAATGAACAGTCTGATCTCACTCTCCCCTCCTGTAGTCCCATGCTGGTGTTCCCCACTGGCCAAACCCAACCAGCAGCTGGAGGACCTAGGAGCCCAGTGATGTAGTCCATATAGGTTGGTCTCCAAGGGCAAGGAATGAGCAGAGAAGGATGGATAGTGGATCAGGATAAGCAACTGGAAGACATCTGCTATCCCCTCTTCTGCTCCTTGCTTTTTACAGTTAACAATATATGTTGGAGATCATTCTATGCATCAGTACATACAGATTTTCCCCTGTTCTTTTAAAGGAGGTAATCCATTGCATGGATGAAACATAATCTATTTAATTGGTCTTCTATTGCTAAACATTTAGATGGATCTGTCTTTTATGAACACAAACACTGCAGTAAATATGCTTGTACATATGTCTTCGTGCATATGTGTGCTATATCTGTTGTATAAATTCCTAAAATGGAATTTTTCCTTCATTAATTTAGGAGGTCAAAGTGGATTTGGGGAGCTTATTTATCTCAACAGAAAAAAAGATGGAATTATTCTCACATTTGGGCATAAAGTTGTCAAAAATTTGTTGTGAGTTCTTATTGCTCCCCAATCCAAATTGTTTATTGCTTAAAAATATAAATTCATTTTAAATTTTAGAATGGTAGAATAATGTAGAAGTTAAGAAAAGAACAGGTACTCAGGAGCTAGTGAGCCTGTACTGGAATCCTGGCCCTGATACATGACCAAAGACAAGTTGTATAACTTCTCTATGCTCCGGTTTCCTCACCTGTAAAATGAGCATGATGGTAATACCACTAGCTACCTCAAAGGGTTTTGGCGGAGTAGCGGCTCAAATAAATTGATATATGTAGATCGCTTAAACCAGTGCCTAGCACTATGTAAAAGCTTTGCTATTATTATTTTGCAATAAATATCCTTTAAAAGCTTCCTCTTCTTACCACCGTTTTTGTTGTTAAGTATTCTAGTCATCCCTCACTCGTAGCTTGCAAATACTGGCTTTTCAGATCTTCTCACTCCTCTCTATGCAACTACTTGCTTTACGTCTTCCAAGATTGTTTCAAACATTTCTTCCAAGCAACCCATTCAAACTGGCCATAACCTAGCCAATAGCTTAGTTCAACATATGAACTTTTTCATATGTTGTGTTTATTGGTATACTATATTATACTATAATATATACTGATGCACAAAACATGAAAACCACTACTCTGGTCTATTCTGGACTACACCACTGGCAAACCCAGTTCTATGTTGATCTCTGCAGTAGTAATGAACAATGCTTATTTGAAAAGCATGCCTCCCAAAGTCCTTTGCTTGTTTTTACTAACATATATTGGCTTGATAGAATCTGCTAATTTATCTAAAGTTCTTTTCAAACTATTATATTTTTAGCCTTCACCATAACTTAGGGTAATGATTCATATAAAATTACTCTTTCCTCTTGTTTATCATCAGAACTAAATTTTTCAAACTTTAAGGGATACCTCCTAATTCCAGAATTTCACTTTTGATTAAAAAGTTCTTATTTTCCCTATCAAGACTACATGATTTTGCAAACTTGTATCATTTACTCTTGCCAAACAGTCATTTCCAGATTTATCCTAATACTGGTACAGAATAAAATTCAGATGGGCAGAGAAAAGGTAGCTTCCTTATTTTTGTTCTCCTCATGCTAATGTGAAGCCTACTTTAGTTTATTTATTTATATGATCTGATAATGTTAAAGTATCATTAGATATTCCTTAATCTCTAGGAAAATAAAATGCTCGGTCTCTCAAAAAAAAATGTCAGTCTCCTACCCTTCTGTCCATGTTCTGTCCAACATGACATCTCAGTTTTTGGAGAGACACTCTCAAACTTGTGTAGACGGGGAAGAGGATAAACCCTTTGATCTCATTGTCACTTGTCCATCTTAGGCTGCTACTCACTCTGCTGACTTTATGTGCCTGACGTCTGCAGCTGGTATACTGCATAGTTTAAGGTCTCTCTACTTTGTTGGGGCCCAGTACTGCTTTCTGGCTAGATGGTCAGCCTTTCTAGAATGTACCCTTGAAGACTCACTGTATTTATGTCACTTAGGCACTGAGGGAGGCTTGGGAGGACAAACTACACCCTCTGGCAGCCTAAGTACAACATTTTGGACTGTTAAGTTGGCATAGGACCATTCTCCTACTGGTATTTTCCTCAATTTATCTGAATATACCTGAAGACATTTTCCTCTGAAGAGTCACCTCCAAGCTGCAGGGTGGAATACAGAGAAAGTGATCACTGAGGTATCTTCCTTCCCCTACTTCCCCGCTCTCTCCATCTTCCTAATTTTTCCCATAATACCCTAGGTCTAAAAGGGGTAGATTGTCCCTCTTTCATTATCTTTGTTTGACCTAAGCCTAACAGGCGGAAGGAATATTCTCTGGGAGAAACGGGGAACAACTTGGATCTAGGCTTGGTTCTAGGCTCGGTTCTTGAAATATAAAAACAGAAGAAAGGATAATTTAGACATTCCTCTCCCAAGACAATGGCTTTTTATAACCATTTATAAGATTATTTTATTGATATTGTGAAATTAATATTTCATTGATACAAAATTGTATTTGAAATGTCAGACTCTGCACATGTTGGATCCTTTTGTAATAATCTTAATTCTCTTCCACAGCCAGCTGACCTTTCCCTTCCTTCTTGATAGAGGTTTCCTTGGGTCACCCAGAAAGGAGGTCATGGAACTTAGAAAGGCAAAAGAAAAAAGCAGACTATTTCAGAATATTACCTTCAGGATACTTACCTAATTCATTGGTCTATTTGGTAACACTTACATTCCTCAGAGCAAATTAGGTAGAGTCTACTCTTAGATCTTCACATATAATCATTCAGTGACCACTTCCCCCAACCCCTGACCCCAGATCTTTTTCAAGTTTTAACACATCTTTCTTACCAAGGTACAATGACTACACTACAAAAAAGTGTGTCTGGGCCGGGCGCGGTGGCTCACGCCTGTAATCCTAGCTCTTGGGAGGCCGAGGCGGGCGGATTGCTCAAGGTCAGGAGTTCGGAGCCAGCCTGAGCAAGAGCGAGACCCCGTCTCTACTATAAAATAGAAAGAAATTAATTGGCCAACTGATATATATATAAAAAAAAAAAATTAGCCGGGCATGGTGGCGCATGCCTGTAGTCCCAGCTACTCGGGAGGCTGAGGCAGAAGGATCACTCGAGCCCAGGAGTTTGAGGTTGCTGTGAGCTAGGCTGACGCCACGGCACTCACTCTAGCCTGGGCAACAAAGCGAGACTCTGTCTCAAAAAAAAAAAAAAAAAAAAAGTGTGTCTGGTTAAGATGAATTTTGATATCATGCTGTTGGTTGAGAGAAGAGATAATGTCTTACTTTTTTTCTGATAATATGGTGTGCATCTCATTTGTTCCCTATTACCGATTACTGACACTGAACATGTGAGAGCTCAAAGCAGATTAAGGTACTTCACAGTGGGAAGTCCACTGACTGCAACAGGTGGTTGCAGTTGACATGTTGGGGAAAGAGGAATGGTGGAGGCTGGCATTCATTTCCTCATTTCCTCTGAACCTTTCTCATCAAATTATATTAGGTTGTGTAAGGAGCTAGAAAGTGGTTAGGAACAGGTGAGATGAAAATCAACCTTGCACAGGATTAACTCATCAATTGAAGCAATAACCAACATTTTGACATGAATATCACAAATACAAAGAAAAAGAAAAAATACTATGTCTTCACCTTAACAAGTGAACTATTATTATTTTTTATTGTCCCATTCCTGTCCATATATATTACTTCATTTGTAATAGATAAAATCTTATTGAAAGTAACACAACATGATTTGGATTTCTCATAATATATTTATGCTCTAATTAAAGATCACTTGACCTTGCAAGATTAAAAAAAAATTTTTTTTTTTGCCCTGAGAAAGATATAAGTAGATTAGTTTATATGATTATTGAACATGTGGTCACTAGCTACTAAGTTGATTAAATTTTGTGCTATTGTATAGATACATAATAATGCAGTGTTGTCTTTTATTTAATTGTATTAGTCCAAAAAGATAGATAACTGAAAATAACTGCTCTGCCCCAAGCTTTAGTCATGAGGATAACCGGCCCAGAAGGTAGAGGGCAGATAACTACCTAGCAGAATGAGACCATTGATCAGCTTGTAGTCTCAAAGTCGACCTCTTCAACAATGAAAATTGGGCATTGTCTAGAAAGAGAAAAGAATTTTCTAAATGCCTTTGCCTCCCTGTTTAACATATTACAGCACAGCTTAGAAGACTCCCTTTAGAGAGTTTATGCCACAGTGCACAGAACTAGCCTGTGGCTGGGTAGAAGACAGATGTGACCTTTAGCCTAAGGGACTAGGTAGGGAAAAAGGATGAGCAAGGGACTGAGGACAATGCACAGGAGGGTTCTTGTTCTCTCTTCTCTCCCTACTCATTGCCTTTCCCAATTCTAACCATAAAAATATGTGAAATAAGAAGAATGCTGAAATCAGTATTCTAAAAGGATATTGAGTTAAGATGCTGAGATTCTATAACATTTATCTTGGCCTGTTCCTCTAGACAGGGATCCTCAAACTTTTTAAACAGGGGGCCAGTTCATTGTCCCTCAGACCGTTCGTTGGAGGGCCGGATATAGTTTTAAAAAAACTATGAACAAATTCCTATGCACACTGCACATATCTTATTTTGAAGTAAAAAACAAACAGGCAAAAACACCCGCATGTGGCCCGCGGGCCGTAGTTTGAGGACACCTGGTCTAGAAAGATGATGTTTTAATTAGAAATGTTCTTTCAGGGAGTCGATCAGAGAAATCAACAAGTTTGGCAAAATCTTTAAGACTAATAAGTCAGGACTCTAACTGGCTAGTGTTAGAAAAAAAAAAAATACTCCTTTTTTCATATTAAGAACTTATCACCATAATTGGTTTTATTGTTAAAATAGCTTAATTAGTAGTTGGTGGGGGGAGGGAGTAATTTAGCATGACAAATATATAGATAAATTATCTGATGTTGCTTTGTTTAAAAATAGAATTAAATTATATTCTTCTTTAGAAAAAATACCCATGAGATTATTTCTTGACAGAGTGCAGATGTTTTCAAGCCTTTGTCATTTAGTTATCACATCATTGCAAGTCTTTCCCATCAGCCTTCAAAGATAATTATCATTTTTCCATAATGATAATTTTCCTGGCCATATTTGGCCCTTTGCTCTTTGAATTTTTGGCTTCTTTGAGGGATAATTGACATTTTTATGATATTGAGTCTGCCTATCCATGAACATGATATATCTTTTCATCTATTTAGGTCTTCCTCCTATATGTCCTCAGTAATAAATTGTCATTTTCTCTATAAGAGTTTGAATGTTTGAATAATTTATTTATGGTTTCCTTATATTTTTCTTATAAAATTTGTAATATTTCTAAATTTTAAATCAACATTGTTGGAGTATAATTTCCATTCAATTAAATGTACCTATTTTAAGTGCACATTTTGATGAGTTTTGACAAATGTATACACCCACGTAAACACCCCTCTAATCAAGATATTGAACAATTCTTTCATGCTTACTTGCAGTCAGTCCCAACCTCCATCCCAGTCACCGGCAAACAGTGGTTTCCTCTTTTTCATTTTGGATTTGTTTTCCCTCTCCTAGAATTTCATATAAATGGGATCATACAGTGTTCATTCTTTTGTTTCTGGCTTCTTTGCTTATCAAAATGTCTTGAAATTTATCCGTGTCATTGTGTATGTGAGTAACTCATTCCTTTTTATTTCTGAGTAGTATTCATTGTATAGCTATACCACAATTTGTTTATCCATTTAACTGTTGATGGAAATTTGACTGTGTCTAGTTTGGGGCTATTAAAAATAAAGCTTTCATGAACACTTGTGTACAAAATTTTTGTGGACATTTGGCCCTAATTTTAAGTCCAGAGCAGGAGCGTATAAACAGTCACTAATGTGGAACAGACCTCAGTTCATCATCATAATGTGCCTTGGTGTAATTTTTTTGTTTTTATTCTGCTTTGGGTTTTTTGTATCTCTGAGTTTATAGGGTTTTTTTTTTTTAATTTAGAAAATTTTCAGCCAAATATTTTTTTCTGCTTCCCCACTTTCTCTTCTTCAGATGTTCCAATTACCCAGATGGTACACCATGTTCAATTATCCCACAGGTTATTGAGGCTCTGCTTAAGGTTTTCAACCTTTGCTTCTCTGTGCTCTAGTGTGGATAATTTATTTTTTATTTCTTCAAGCTTATTGATGTTTTATTCTAGAGAATGCAATCTGTTGTTAAGGTCATCAGTGAATTTTTCATTTCTGAAGTTGCATGTTTCAGCTCTAGAAAGTTCTACTTAAAAAAATCTTTCATTGTCTCATGTTTATGTTTTCCTGTAAATCCTTGAACACAGGTGTAATAGCTGTTTTTAAGTTCTGATTTGCTGATTCCATCGACTCTTGTCATTTCTGAGTTGTTATTGAATTCATGTTCTCTTAGTTTTGTGATCTATTTTTCTGCTTCTCTACATGTCTAGTATTTTTTATTGGATACTACATATTATGAATGCTATACCATTGAGTATTTGGATTTTGATGTTTTTCTTTAAAGAATTATGAATTTGTTTTGGTTGGCAGTTAAGTTACTTGTAGACCAGCTTGATTTAAATCTTTTTCTTTAGTTTTGTTAGAGTAGGTCTGCATTCCTTCCTCTAGGGCTAATTCAACCCTACTGCTCAGGAATATTCCTTTTGAGGTCTCTACTGAATGTTCTAGATGTTCAAAAAGGTCTCATCACTATCACTGGTCAGAACTCAATTTTCTCCTAACCTTTTGTGATTTCTTAGAGTTGTTTAGCTTATAACTTCCTGGTAGTTCTTTGCCTAGCCTCACGAATTCTCATTATATATATATATACGTACATACACAGAATGAGATATATATATATATATATATGTTTATATATATAGAGAGAATAGTATTTAGGCAAAGACTCAAGAGGTCTTCTATGTAGATTTCTGGAAGTTTATTCTGTTAGTATGGTAAAATATGTTAACCAATTTTCAAATGTTAAATCCTTGCATTTGGGGGGATAAACCTAAGTTGTTCAAGGTGTCTTTTTTTTTCTCCTCTGCATTTACCACACTGAAATTTTATTTAGGACTTTTCTATCTATGTTCATCAGTGAGACAGACCTATAAATTTCCTTTCTCTTATTCTCCTAATCTAGTTTTGGTACTATAGTGATATTAAACTCATAAAATAAGTTAAAGAACTTCTATTTTTCATTAGAATGAAATTGTGTCTTTCTTTGGTACAACTTTATTAGAATTTATTTTTCTGCATAAGTAAATTTTAAATGGCTTATTCATTTTTTTTAATTTCCAAATTTATAAGCTTCACATATACTTTTACATTAAGGTATAACACGTATGTAGGAAAGAGTATCAAGCTTAAGTATGCAACCTGATAAATTTTTATGTATGTATACATATTACATATTATTATAATACATTATATAGATACATATAGGTACATATGAGAAAGTCATCTTCCACCACACAGATAAAGACTTAGAGCATTTCTATTACTCAGAAGGCTCTTTAACATAATATCCTAAAGGTTCATTCATGTTGTCATGCATTGCAGAATTTCCTTCCGTTTTCAAGGCTGAATATTATTCCATTGTATGTATATACCACATTTTCTTTATCCATTGATCCACTGATGGACATTTAGATTGTTTCCATACCTTGGCTATTGTGAATAGAGCTTCATTGAGCATGGGAGCGTAGATCTCTCTTTGAGATCCTAATTTCAATTCTTTTGGATATATACCCAGAAATGAAATTGTTTGATCATATGGTATACATATTTTTTTAATTTTTTAAGGAAACTCCATACTGTTTTCCATAGCAGCTGCACTATTTTGCATTTCCACATTATGCTAAGTGCAATAAACCAGTCACAGAAAGAAAAATGGTACATGAGTGTACCTACATGAAGTGTCTAAAATTATAAAAATGTATGGTGTCAAAGAATGGAATGGTGGTTGGCAGGGGCTAGAGGGAGAGGAAAATGGGGAGTTGCTAATCAATGGGCAGAGAGTGTCAATTAAGCAAGATGAGTAAGTTCTAGAGATCTATTATACTATACAACATTATACATATAGTTAACAATAATAATACTGTACTTCACTCTTAAAAATTTATTAAAAGGATAGATGTCATGTTGAATGTTCTTACCACAAAAAATATCTTTTAAAAAAGTTTATTTGCATTCTTTTTTGGGTAATACCTTACCTCAGAGGTAACTACTATTCTGACTTTTATCAGTGCAGATTAGTTTTGTCTATTCTGAAAATTCTTATAAATGGGATCATATAGTATATATTTTGTGTTTGTCCTCTTTTGTTCAACATAAAGTCCATAAGATTCATCAGTATACAGTATTTTCTGTATCCCAGTAACTCACCCTTTTTATTGCTCTATAATATTCTGTGGTATACATATAACAAAATCCATCCATTCTTGTGTTGATAGACATTTGGGTTGTTTCCTGATTGGAGCTGTTATGAATAAAGCTGTCATAAATATTCTTAAACAAGCTTTATGGTGAATATGTGCACTTATTTCTCTTATATAGTTAAGAGTGGAACTGTAGGACCATAGAATAGACATATGTGTAGCTTTAATGGATATAGTGGTCCCACCTTATCTGCAGGAGATATGTTTTAAGACCCAGAGCAGATGCCTGAAACTGCTGACAGTAGCAAACCCTATATACACTATGTGTTTTTCTATGCTTACATACCTATGATAAAGTTTAATTTTTAAATTAAGCACAGCAAGAAGAAGATTAACAATAACAATAAAATAGAACAATTATAATTGTATGCTATAATAAAATTTATGTGAATGTTCTGTCTCTCTCAAAATATCTTAAAATTTTTGGACTGTGGCCTATTGCAGGTAATTGAAACTATGGAAGACAAAACCATGGATAAGGGGGTACAACTGTACTGCCAAACAGTTTTCCAAAATCATTGTAACAATTTACACTCACACCAGCAATACATGAGAATGACAATTTCTATACATCCTTGCCTATCCTTGTAATGCCCATCTTTCTAATATTAGTCTAATAGTTATACCATCCTAGAGAATTCTTCTTTTTATCAGTATGTAGTCAGCTTATTTATTCCCAATAATGCTGTATGTTTGGTGTGACTATACATATATTCACTTTATTTGGGATAGTATTCACATGCTGTACTTTTTCATCCTTGTACTCACAATGTTTCTGTGTCCTTATACTTTAAGTGAACCACTTACAAGTAGTATAACAGTTAGACTTTGTTATTGTTTTAAAATTCAATCTGTCCATTAGTATTTCAACTGGAGAGTTTAGTATGACCAGTAATGTATTTGTATATAGATTTTTGTCAGTTGAAACCCCAGCAGGAAACACATGCACCATTTGTAAGGGACCATTTACAAACAAACGTGTGGTCAGCACAGAAGAAAACCAAAAGGGAAGTACCCAGAGCTCATAATGGCAGGCTCCATTTCCACGTCAGTGCTGAGGGAATGAGAGGAACAAGTGGTTATGGGGACCTAGAGACAGAGAAGACTATGTACAGAGGGTGACTTGACAAGAACTAAGACCTTTGGTTAAGGGATACAGCCAGCCTGATGTAACCCTGCAGTCAGCAAGCTGGGGAAATAAATACCCAACCTCACTCTCCTCCTACTTTTTTTTTTTTTTTTTTTTTGAGACAGAGTCTTACTCTGTTGCCCAGGCTAGAGTGAGTGCTGTGGCGTCAGCCTAGCTCACAGCAACCTCAAACTCCTGGGCTCAAGCAATCCTGCTGCCTCAGCCTCCCAGGTAGCTGGGACTACAGGTAGTCCACCATGCCTGGCTAATTTTTTGTATACATATTTTTAGTTGGTCAATTAATTTCTTTCTATTTTTAGTAGAGATGGGGTCTCGCTCTTGCTCAGGCTGGTTTCGAACTCCTGACCTCGAGGGATCTGCCCGCCTCGGCCTCCCAGAGTGCTAGGATTACAGGCGTGAGCCACCGCGCCCGGCCTCCCTCCTACTTTCTGATCTGCTGGTCTTCCCTTCCCTTTGGCCAAACCCAAACAGAAGTCAGACAGCAAGGGAGTCTCTGGATTTTGTCCAGAAAAGTTAATCTCTCAGGACACATAGCAGGGTGAAAAAGTATGCAGAGAGAATGAATCTGGAATGGCAAAGATGTCCAGCCCACACTTCTACTTTATTAATTTATATTTTCTATTTATCTTGCTTTTAAACTTTTGCTTTATTTAAGTATGCTTGGCATACAATTAACTGTACATAAATAAAACGCACAATATGACAAATTTGGACGTACATATACACCCATGAAGCCACCACCACAATCAACATGATAAATATAACCATCACTTTCAAAAGATTCCGCATTCTCCCTGGTAATCCCTCCCCATGGATCTCAACCCCTGTGCCCAGACAACCACTGATCTGCTTTTGTTCACAATAGTTAAGTTTGCATTCTCTAGAATTTTATTTACATGGATTCGAACTGCATATTTTTTTGGTCCAGCTTCTTTCGCTCAACATAATTGAGACCATTCAGGATTCTGCCTGTGTCAATAGTTCATTGTTTTTAATTGCTAAGTAGCAGTCCTTTGTATGGACATACCACAATAAGTATACCCATTTACCTGTTAATGGACATTTTGGTAGTATTCAGCTTTTGGTTATTACAAATAAAGCTATGAATATTTGCTTACAAGTCTTTGTATGGATGTGTGCTTTTATGTCTTTTATATAAATACCTAGGAGTTGCTCTGGATCATATAGTAGTTGTATGTTTAGCTTTTTAAGAAATTTCAAGTTTCCCACCAGCAGTATATGAGAGTTCCAGTTCCTCTATATCCTTGTCAACACTTGGTGTAGTCTATCTTTTTTATTTTGGCCATTTAAATAGTGGGTAAGTGTATCTCATATGGTTTTAATGTGCATTTCCCAAATATCTAGTGCTATTGAGCATCTTTTTATATGCTTTCTTGTAATTCATATGTCTTCTTGGTGAAGTATCTATTCAAATCTTTTTCCCATTTAAAAATTGGGTTTTTTGCTTTCTTATTATTGAGATATGAGTGTTCTTTATATATTATGAACACTGGTTCTTTTTATCAGATATGTGATTTACTAATATTTTCTTCTATAGTGTGGCTTGACTTTTTATTCTCTTACCAGTGTCTTCAAAGAATAAAATTTTATAATTTCTATTAAATCTAATTTATCTACTTTTTCCTTTATGAATCATGATTTTGGTGTAATAGATGAAAAATCATTGCCTAACCCAAGGTTGCAAAGCTTTTCTCCTATATTTTTCTCTAGAAATGATATAGTTTAAAATTTTGCATTAAGGTCTGTTATCCATCTTCAATTAATTTTTCATATGGTGGAAAGTATGGATTAAATTTCATTTTTTGAATATAGAATATGGATATTAAATTGTTCCAGTATCACTTGTTGAAAAGACTGTCTTCTCTCCAATGAATTGCTTGTGCATTTTTGTCAAAAATGCTCAGGTATATTTCTGGATTCCTTATTCTGTTCCATTAATTTATTTGTCTATCTTGATGGCAATCCCATCAAGTCTTGAGTACTGTAACTTTATAAATCTTAAAATCAGGTAGCTTTAGTCCTTCATCTTTGTTCTTCTTAAGAGTAGTTTTAGTTAGGTTTTGCTTTTAAAATTTGTTAGGTGGTAACAGAGCAGTGCTTAGTCTAGGGCTAATTATTTCCCACTGATGATGAAACACCTTTCCAAGTAGTCTGTAAAATGCACCGTTAGTTTTGCATTTTCCAATATGGATGCTGGATACAAAAACTATTTCTGGGCCTGGAGTTGGGAACCTATAGCTTCCTGATTTCAAGATTATTCTTTTTTTAAGCATCAAAGGGTGCAAGAAAAGCTTCATCTTTCTCTGCTGCACCCCTTTTAATAAAAAGATTTATATGTAAAATTTGGATTCTGTCCAAAGGCCACACTCAAGGATCTAGGAGGCCACATGTGGCCCACCCCTGTTGGGGACGGTCCTTTTCCTGGCCTCAGCAAGTTTCCTCACACATATATTTGTCCATTCTTGGCTGAATGCTTGAGGACACCCTCTATAGTTATTTCCCTTTATTTAATTGTTTTTAGTTCTTTTTTAAAATTTTCAAAATATTAACGGGGTACAAATGTTTTAGGTTACATGGATCACTTCTGTGATGCTTGAGTTCCAGCTAAAGATGTGCCCATCACCCAAATAGTGTTCATAGTACCCATTAGGTAGGTTTTTGCCCTTCCCCGCTTCCTCCCTCCCCTCAGTTGATTTCCACTGAGTTTTACGTCCCTCTGTGCACATGTGTGCTCATTGGTTAGTTCCAATTTAATAGTGAGTACATGTGGTATTGGTTTTTTCATTCTTCAGACATTTCATTTAGGAGAATGGTCTCCAGTTTCATCCAGACTGTTTCAAAAGGTATTCATTCATCTTTTTCATGGCTAAATAGTACTCCATGGTATACATATACTACATTTATTTTTACTACACTCATGAATCGATGGTACTTGGGTTGATTCTACATCTTTGTAATTGTGAATTGTGCTGCAATAAACATTCAAGCACAGGTGTCTTTTTCACTAAAAGTTTTTCTTTTCCTTTGCTTAAATACCCAAGAGTGAGAGTGCTGGATCAAATAATAGGTCTATTTTCAGTTCTCTGAGGAATCTCCATACTGTTTTTTATAGAGGTCATACTAGTTTGCTGTCCCACCAACAGTGTGTAAGTGTTCCTTTCTCTCTGCATCCATGGCAGAATCTATTGTTTTTGGACTTTTTTAAATAAATGCCATCCTAACTGGGGTAAGGTGACATCTCATTGTGATTTTAATTTGCTTTTCCCTGATGGTTAGTGAGGTTGATATTTTTTCATATGTTTATTGGTCATTTGTCTTTCTTCTTTGGGGAATCTTCTGTTCATGTCTTTCACCCACTTTTTGATAGGGTTGTTTGTTTTTTTCTTGCAGATTTGCTTGAGTTCATTGTAAATTCTGGTTATTAGCACTTTATCAGATGTGTAGTTTGCAAATATTTTCTCCCATTCTGTAGGTTGTCTATTTGCTCTGTTAAATGTTTCCTTAGCTGTGCAGAAGCTTTTTTATTTTAATCAAGTCCCTTTTATTTATTTTTGTTGTTGCTGTGATTGCCATTGGGGTCTTCTTCATAAATTCTTTGCCTAGGCCAATATCTAGAAGAGTTTTTCCAACATTTTCTTCTATAATTCTTATGGTTTCATGTGTAATATTTAAGACTTTTATCCATCTTGAATTAATTTTTTTGAGTCGTGAGAGGTAGGGGTCCTGTTTCATTGTTATGCATGTGGCTATCCAATTTTCCCAGCAACATTTATTCAATAGGGCTTATTTTCCCCAGTGTACATTGTCGTCTGCCTTGTCAAAGATGAGTTGATGGCAGGTATATGGCTTTATATTCGGGTTCTCTGTTCTGTCCATTGGTCTATGTCTCTGTTTTTGTGCCAGTACCATAACATTATTCTGCCTGTCAGTAGTTAATGCTCTTAGGAAAGAGCCAACTGCAGAGATGTTCTTTTGTGCCTATGATAAACTCTTGTCCCTCAGGTGGAGTACTTGAATGACCTAGGCTTTGGAAGGAGGCTTGTGGCTTCTAGGGCTTTGCCTGATCTCCCTGACAGCAGAGGTGGGTGGAGGGGTGAGTCTGGGTACAGTTAAGTTGTATGAGTCTGGAAGGCTTTGCGAAGCCTCAGCAGGGCTTTGAGGTCATCTTCCCGGCCACCAGTGGGAGCCATTGGGAGAAGGGTCAAGGCTGGCTCTTCAAGCTGGAAAGGCTGCTTGTGAGGGAGGCAGTGCACCTCCGCAGACTGGAGGTGGGGTGTGAGCTCCACCTCTCTTGCATTGTCCTTGCCCTTCCGCCCTGAATGCTCTGCACTGGGTTGCTAGGATGCCACAGGCTGGGTTCCTTCTCCTGCCCTCCCCAGGACCCACCCTGGTCTGACAGCACGGTTTTCCTGTGCAAGGATGGACGCTTCCCCAGGTCACTATGTCTCACACTGCCAGAGTTTTCTCACATCAGTTCCACCCTTGCCTCCCCAATCCAGCTCCTAAACCTTCCCCCACCCCATGTGCCCCAGCAACCCAGTCGAGTCCTGGGGGCCATGGGATCCAGCCTGCATGTCTGACTCACTGGTGTGTGTTTGTCTCTACGAAGTGCCAACAGGCAGGTAAGTTCTCAGATTTAGTCCTCTGGGTCCCCTGCATGGCCCCAAGGGGAGAGCCGTGGGGCCTAGTGTCTGTGGAAACTTCAGACTGCAGGATGTGCCAACCAGGGGGAGGGGGCCCCTCACCAAATTCTCAGCCCAAACTACTCTCCCAGTTGCAGTAGGTTAGGGAGGGGCCAGGGAAATAAGAATCTGGAAGAAAGCTGCTCTCCAGCCTCTGGATCACCCTTGGTGGGGAGCCCCGTACAGAGTCTTTGCTCTGGGATCACCCAAGTTCTCCCCACAATTCTGTGGTGGCTGCAGTGCTTGGGTTTGTGGGGGTGGAAAAGCTTCCCAGTAACTTGGTAGCCCACGGATCCCTGAAGGACTGTGAGAGGGAGAGAGGGATTCCTACCTTACCCCTTTGCTGGGCTCTGAGCCTCCCTGGGTTTGGTCCAAGCTGATATCTTTTTTCCTGTATCCTCTTCCTTCTTCTCTTCAAAGTTTTTCCTCCATGAGGTCCCCAGCAGGCTCCAGCACTTCTCTTACTGAAATTCGCCTGCACTGCATCCCCTCTCCTGTCTGCCCTCTCCCAAGCCCTTCTTCCTCTCTGGGATGGTCCAGCAAGCGGTGTCTCTAGTCAGCCATCTTGCCCCATCTGCCCCTTATTTTACTTTAAGCAGTGTTTCCCCCAAGATTTATCAGGAAGTCTACTAAATAATAAGTCTTTTAGAGAATGCGTTTAATATTTGATTTAAAGCAAAAATAATGTAACTTTATTTCCAGTTGATGACTTATAAAATGCTTCAGAAAATAGAATTCTGATACTATTTCAGTCCTCAGGGCATCTGGATAGACTCGATGCAATGATTATTCAGTATCTTGAGTCAATCTGGTTAGTGACTAACCACTTTTTCTAATAGAATTCTTGAATTTCACTCTGACCCATCCTGCCTTGTGTCCAGCTATAAAAAGTCTGGTTAATGTACTAATAATACTAGAGAGCTCTTTCTGTCTTTTTCTGACAAATTGCTTAGCACAATCAGAGCAACTCCCTTTAGACTGGCAGCAAGAAATAGTGCTTTCTCTTCCTCAGTCCAATGGTTCATTTGGCTTATTATTTTAAATTGGGCATAATAAGATTCCCAGGCTGATTTTCCTTCAGCGTTGACTGGTCTCTGCATTGGCTGATTACACAAATTGACCATATTGCCACTTGTTTCTGGTTCTTAAGGCTAAAAATTTGATTCAGGATTCCATGATGGAAAGGAATATTGCAATCCTCTGCCTTAACAGGGACTTTCTGTGATTGACTGTTAGCTGAAGAGGATATAAACAAAGTTGCCAGAAACTTTTTTCTCTTCCTCATATTGTATTCAGTGTTTATTATTCCTTTTATTAAAGCAATCCTTTGATAGGTAAGGCTTCTCTGCCTATGAAATTCTTGATATTTTGTTTCTCTGCTTGTTAAATTGTGAGTTTACTGATATAGTTCGTCTGTTTTCTTTTATATTTTGTAAGCAGAAGTGCTTTGAGCAAGTGAGTTTCCTTTTGCAAATCCTGGTTGGCACCTGCCATTTAGTCTGAGATTTTAAGATTTATTCTGTTTCATTTACTATAAAGTTAATTGATTTGATGTTACTTTAAATTCCTTTAGCATCTGAGAATCCATATGGAGCTGTGATGTAATAAACTCAGAACATTTTAATTGTTTACCCTGCTCATTCATATGTGTACATTTAACTCTGTGAACTTCATGGTTAAAAAATGGAGGAAGTTCAGTTGAGGGGAGGGCATTAAGATTTCCCTTCCCTCCATCCTTTTCCTAAGAAGGCTGTTCCAGTTAAGTAGAAAATAATGCGTAGGGCACATTATTGCACAATACGTAATGTAGAATAGGTATAGATGGTTCCAGGGATGTAGGTAGCAGATCTCTCTTAGCTGTTTTCTGGTCCAGCTTCCTTGGTGTTCATGATCTCTTTACTATACGTGTCTTAACTTATGTAGGCTAACTTCTATTGAATAAGAAGAGCTGTCTCAACTGTCGATTTCAAATCATTTAATCATCCAGGCACCAGCAATTACTTTTATACCCAGCTATCTGTAACTCTGGTTATTAATGTTCAATAATTTCTATAATCTACACTCATGAGTATAGTGTTTTAGTTCTTGGAATGATGTCCTTTTAGCAATTAATTTTGGAGAATTCATTAGATAATTTGCCATAAATTATCTTATTCCTAGTATGCCAACATTCATCTGTGGGAGAATATAACAGGAGTCACTTCTGGTTTTAGTTGAGATTCTTACTTCCCAAGGTAGCCAGTAACAAATCTTGGGGTGGGAAAAAAAGGAGTAAGGAGGCAAATATCTGGACTTATTTTGAAACCTGGCTTTTATACACAAGGATTTCCTTATCTGATTATCGTACCCACATTCTAAAGTTATGAGGGAGTCTAGGGAAAAGTGGCCATTACCCAGAAATATCCATTACCAAACTAATTGCTTACACAATCAATCCCCATCCAACTATCTTCCCTGGCTTAGCAGAACATTTCTATCAACCTATTGTGCCAATTATATCAAATATTATAAAAAGTCAATAATATGATACAATATAATACAAATTGACTGAAAAGAGAAATTATATATATTTCAAAAGATGTAGAATTTTATGAAACCAATGAAAGTAATGTGGGTGAAGTGCATGAATCATATTTTAAGCCATTAGTTGACATATAAGGATCTGGCAGAGCTCATTTAACAACTAGAAGAGAAATCAAGAAGACAGCTGACTAAATAGAGAATGTGACTATCAGAGGCTTTAGTAAGAGCCTTGGAAAAACCCAGTAAGAGAAACTTAAAGTATTTTCCAAGTGATAATCTTGTGCTGCAGAAAAGCAATGTGCAATGATGGGTGTATTATGTTGTCTCACAATTTTCTTGGGAAAATTACAACAGAAAAATCAATGCTGATTCACTCTTCTTGATTCTAAAAAGTTCTGCATTGAATTATCAAATATATTTTGTTACTTATCAAATAAATTGCATTTGATTTCATAATTTGTGCTTTAATTTTAAAAATGGTTCTAAGCAAATCCCTTTGAACTAGGTACTATCTGGGTGATGAGAACCTCTCAGGCAATGAAATGATCCATTTTCTTCTTCTCTTTCACCCTCTTCTACTCTCTATCCTTCTTTTAGCTCCTTGCTTTGTCTACCTCTGTCCTTGCTATTCTTTGGTTTTCTTCTATCATATCCATTATCACATCTTTGGTGAGGCCCCAGCTCCTAGAAAACCAGGTGGGTGAGTATGTGTAGTCAATCTCCTGAGATGTTTGTTGACCTGTTGAATTCTTTGCAATTTCACTTTATTAAGGAACATGGAAAAATGCATTTATACATCTATACTCCCCGTATTTCTAACGATTTTAAACAACTAGTCATATCCTGTGAAGGCTGCTTAATTTTTACTCAATCTCAAGAAAGGAGAAAAACTGTCATAGTGATAATTAGCTAACTCCCCTGGAGGAGAATAATTGAGGCAGGAAGTTACAGAAGGAGAGAATAAGGAAAGTGCTTTCAGAGAAGGGGTCTGAGTTGTTAAGAATGTCCCCTGATCCCTTTTGAGAATCAACCTCAAATTTTGTACATGATAAATGCTCAATAAATATTTGTAGGTAGGCTAATTGGCAAATAAGAGGCCAGTCCTAGGACCCAGTGTTTTATTGTATTGTCAATTCACCTCTAGAGCCAAGTCATGAAAAAGCCTGGGTGCGTACCCATGCTGCCTTTGTCGATCGGTGCTTAGGTTGTTTGCAAATAGATCAGGGTTTTTCAGCTACACAGGGAGCTTCAAATCCTGATACCCAGGCCACACCCCAGGCCACACTTCTGGGGTGAAAGCCAGCACTAGTCTTTATAAAGCTCCCTTGATGATTCCAATGTGTAGGCAAGTTTGAAAACCATAGTCTTAGATGATGATACCTCTGTGTACTTTCCTCAAGGCAGACTGGCTGTGACTCTGAGGTCTCAAATCGTCCATTTAACTTTCTACAACAAACACCAGTACAGGTAATTCCATTCTGATGGAAAGGCTCAAAATTGTCCCGGGTATATGGTAAAGCCGAGGGCTAAGCCTGGAAGCTATAACTTATCTACTTAGTGTTGGGATCAAGTGAAGGCTCTTCCACTAAGGAAACGCCTTTTTCACATACACAGATCTCAGGCAGACCTGCCACGACTCCTCCTAATGTACTTTTAACCCAAACAGCAGCTCTTTGAACGTGTGCCATGGTGGGAGATTGACTGGAGGAGACATTCCTCCTGGAGCTGTGCTCTTTCTCCTGTAGTCTTTCTCGTGGTTGTTGTCAGACTCTCTTCTTAAGGAGTGAAGGACAAAATATCTCTCTGCTCTTCTTGCCCCTCAATCGTCACTTTTTGGGTGACAGGCAGCACAAAATTGTCTAGAACACTCCTCATACCCCAAACTATGGTCAAGTATGAACCTAGAAAACAAATTAAGTAGACAAAACTGATGCCCTGGTAAGAAGCCTATATTTTAAACTGTGCACATTGCAAAAGAAATATATATATGTATATATATATATATATTTCTCTATATAGGATGTAATGTAAACATTGACTTACAAGCTTTGCTGTGTCCATGTTTGTGTTGTTTAAGTAGCTTGTTGAAACTGAAGGGGAAGGAGATTTATCATCTTATACAAGTCAGGCAATGTTCTATAGGGTGGGGGACAGGGATTTCAGGAGCTCTTTAAGAGAAGAGAATGTGAGTATTTGATCTTAATAAACAGTGAAATGAAATGGGAGGATAGCATTTGGAGAACAGAGTTTAATCTACCCAGAAAAGCCAAGTTCATGTATTAAGTAATAGTATAGAGGTGCAAACTATGTTATGCTGCTACTATGCAAAATATAGTTGCAAACTCTTCCATGCATATTCATTTAAAATAACATTTTTCTTGGGAGGCTGAGGTAGGAGGATCACTTGAGCCCAGGAGTTTGAGGTTGCTGTGAGCTAGGCTGATGGCACGGCACTCTAACCCAGGCAACAGAGTGAGACTCTACCTCAAAATAAATAAATAAATAAATAAATAAATAAATAAATAAATAAATAAATAAATAAGTAAAATAACATTTTTACATTACAAGAGACACAACTAACATATATTGAGTGTTTAGCAAACATAAAGCACATTTCTTCCTCAGAACAATTCTATGTGGTAAGCTATCATACCCACTTTATAGATGAGGCAATAAGAAGTTATGCAAGTTACCAAAGGCAGTATAAGTGGCAAAGCCAGAATTCCAACTACCAGTCCAGCTCTGGATTCCATGTTGTATTAAGTGGACTTTGATTGGTCTGTGTTATTCAGTTTAGCATAACTACTGAAATTGTTTATTTTAGTTTCTTGCAACCGAGATAAAATCTTGTGGATGGAGTCACTAATTCTGCTGAATTCATTTGAGATAAATGATAATTACTAGTGCCATCTAGTGATGTTTATTTTGCCTGATCTGATGTAATAAATGGAGAATTTCTGGCAGGACATTAAAGGATCAATTGATTTATTCACAAGTATTTATTTTCCTGAACTGAAAATTAGATTTCGTTATTTAATAACTATTTTTTCTTTGATAATGATGGGAGAACTAACAACTGTTAGGCAGTTACAATTTATTTAATTTCTGCAATAGCTAACTCAAACTCTTTTGGAAATTTTAAAGAGAGGAAATTTTATATTGACAATAGAGACTGCAATAGCTGGAAGAAGTTTAGGAAAAGTTATATAAATTAATGTAGACCCTAGTCAAAGGCACCTTACAACATGCAAGTAGAAGTGAATGCAAGTAGACTTTCCTATATTTGGTTCAGTGGGTGCTTCAAAACGGGTTGTATATCACAGTTACACTTGAGGACAGTATCTTAGAAATTCAGAATTTAGGGATCTATAACAACTAGTATAGTACCTGGCCCTTAGTAGGCACACATGAAATATTTCTTGAGTGGATATTACAGAATTTAAACCACTGCCACAAGACAGAAGGAAACAAGCTCTTTTCTAAACAATGTTTTACTTCCATATTTTTCTACCCAAAATGTATGTGCTAATATCACTAATGAATATTAATTGAATGAGTCAGATTCAGCTACTTGATACCTAAGATAAAAAATTATCTTGAAAGATGACAGTAATCACATTTCTTCTGATTTCCTCAAGTCACGTTCTCCACCACATTCTGAGATTCTATTCCTAGTGTCAGTGTTGTTTGTCTTTACTTGGTAATCCTTTTTTTTTTTAAAAAAAAAACTTGATCTTTGTTCTTAGTTGTTTAAAATATATCACCCACTTTCAATCTCATTAATGAACACATATGCACTTGGGACATTTTATCAAGTCACCTAATACCAGTGCTTTTTGTTTTTAGTTATCTACTTTTTAAAAAGAAATAAGTAATCCTACCAAAATACCATTTGTCCTTTTCTGTCTTTTCTAGATGGTCAAGGTACAGGAAGTTCAAAGTCTGTGGTCACCCCTTCAGACTCCTGATGTCAATACAGACATACATATTCCCAGCCTTCTTTTCAATTCAGCATCTTCAATTTTCCACGTGATGGTTTGAATCCATGTTATCTTTCCAGTTCTTTCTACTCAATCTGATATTGGAGACTGGCCCAAGAGGGAGCCAAACAAAACAAAACAAACAAAAAACCAAGTTGAGTGTCAGGCACCCCTATCAGTTCCTCTGAGCCAGTGGATGGCACCAGGAAAACCAGAGGTGACGATTTTGTGCTTTGGTTTCTGCCCTGTCATGATGCAGACAATAATACTTATCTGCCAAGGGCTTGGTGAACCTCAGATGAAAATTATTGTAAATAATGGCCACACAACTGTATTGTTTTAACCCAATCCCCTGTTGCATTAGAGGCAAATCCAAGGAGGGGAGCAGTGACTCTATCTCAAAAGGCGACTTTAGGTTTAACAGCTGCATTTTCAAACCTGAAATGAACACTCAGGGCTTGTCTTTTGCCTGAGTTTGGTTGGGGCAGTAAGTGCCCCGAAGTTCTAATTTTCAGCTTGTATCTCAAAGGTAATATCTAGAAATAAATTTTCTGCTTATCCTCTTGTTTAGTCAAGGGGAGAAATTTGCTGCTTATGAAGGCTTGAGGGCCTGACACCACTTCAAGAGAGCTCACCAGGATCACAGGTTAAGGTATCTTCTGCGTAGTCTCGCCCTCCCCACGCTATAGACAACCTCAACCTTGACCTAGAGGGAATTTCCTTTCTAGAAGACAGCAAGGAAATTCTGTTTCCATGTTAACAGAGGGAGGTCTCCTCCTGTCACTGGCTGCTGCCGTTAGATCTGTGGGCTCTGGGAGCCCAATTATGTGTAGAAGCATTGAAAAAAGGAGCCAGTGTTCAAACTAGCGTGCAGAAGACACGGACACAGATTCTGTCAACAAATAATGGAATGTGCTGGTGTGTTGGTGCACACATTGGTGGTTTGGAAGATTACCTTTGAAAGTGGACTTTCTGTGCAATCGGAAATGAGCTGAGACCCCCATTTCTACCTTTCCTGCTTGGATGGTCTGGATGCCATCGACACAGGCAGCAGAGAAAATAACAGCAGGGTTAACTGTTCATGCAAGTGTAATAATAGTCTTTAACAGAAGAAGAGTAATTACCTTTGTCTAGTTTTCCCTGCTGTAAAATGCAATAAAATAGAGACCAGTGTCTACTGCTGATATGCACCATGCTTCTCTTCTGAAATACACGCCAATGACTCTGAAATACCTTTTGCTCACATGCTAAATTCGCATCTTAATTTTTTAAAAAATCCATTACCGTTGGGTAGATTCCCTGAATGCATTTGACAGCTCTCAGGCCAGTGCTATTAGGCGAGAAATCTCAAAGCCATGGGAGATTTACAACCTGGGAGATCATAGAGCATGAGTGGGTGCAGTCCCATCCCCCATCGATTCTCCAGCATCACGATGACAGGTTTCCATATAGCAGAAGGAAGAGCTTGAGAGGGGAGGCTTCATTTGGAAATAGAAGCCCCCTGTTAGCAGCCGGAAGCAGTGGTGCTGAAAAGCAATCGCTAGTGTCAAGAACTTTCTTAGCTAAGCAGTGCAGCTGGTGGCAATAAATAGCATTCTAATAAAGGAGGATGTTCAATCCATGACATAAGCACATACTGTTTCAACTACCAAACATAATTTATGAGGCTGCATATGTCTGAAATGGATTTTCCCCCTATACATTTATAAATAAAAATGCAAAGATTTCAATAGGAAGAAAAGATCTGCATTTTAAATCAAAGTAAAATGGGAAGATCAATGAGAAGTGTACTGCTTTTTTAAGTACACTATGATACATAACATTTTAAAGATGCGTTGGGTGTCATATTGTGCAACTACTTCCATTCCTAAAAAAGATAGATGCTGTTTGCTATGACAGTGAATGCTGTATTTATGACAAGAGGTCTTATAACGTTCCTCTTCTTCCCAGAAGCTGCAAAAAGGCAAACGCTTACATTGAGTATCTTGGACCTTACTTTCAGAGATATGAGCACATGTCTTACATAAGCCATTAATGAAATCCAGCCAATTTCACATAATCCTTAAAACGGTGCTGAAGGAACTTGAAAATGATGAACCAGAAAAGCCATGTGTACTATTAGCAAGGCTTAAACAACGGGGCTCATTTGACCTCTTAACTCATTGACTCTGCATGAGTAAATAAGTTATTAGTTTTGACATAACCAGTGGTTTATTTTACCATCGACTGCTGTTCTTTGTTACATGTTCTATTCATATCACATGTTATTGCTCTTTATAATTATTGTGGAACAGAGCAATTGCACAGACTGTATCATATCCCACTGGGATAAACATTGTGGATGAGGGACCAGAAGAACTTGCCTTTGACTTAAAGTTTATTCCTACTGCTTTCTTTACATAAGAAAGATTTTTCGCTGATGCCATTCACAAAACTAACTCTATGTTTTAATGACTATGGAGCCACTTTGAATAGCACTTTATCCAGGAACTCCAAATGCCAATTTGTTTTCTACTGTGAGGTGTGTGTTCAAGCTTATGAAATGAATAGCTGGTTAATCTTTTAAGCTATTACTCAAGATAAAAATCTACTGAACCTGAAAGCAAAATACAGCATTTCCACTGCTGTTCTTTGCCATTCATTTTCCATACTGTGCCGGTGGAACTGTTTATTAATATCATATTTTTGCTTTAGAAAGAATGGGTATTGTAAGCTCAGATGTCAACAGGCACCAATATTTTCTTTATCATTTTGTTGACTTTGAAATTCATTACTTAGTGATAGGGAAGTTGAATTTTTATTCTTCTCATGATGTAAACATTAAAAATTAGTAATGTTATATCATAAAGATATACTGCTAAATAGTGCTATTATTTTATGTGTTTTAATTGTAAGTGTAAATCCAGTCTAAATAAGGGCAGATATATTTCAAAGCATTTTATAATAAAGTCGAGAATGACTATAGAATAATGTGAAAGTTTTGACATGTTCTAGTTGGTGAGGAGAAAAACACTTTAGATAATCAAAAGGTAGAGAGCTACTAGAAGGATTTCGCTTGACTGTATCCCCTAAACTGTTCAGACCAGATGGTTTCAGAGATATTATATATGAAGCTGATAAAGATTTCAATCCAGAGGTTTCTGGGGAATTCTAGGCAGATGCCATCAGGATGTGCTTAAAAAGTTAAACAGCAGTAATGAATTCCCTTAAATGTCTCTTAAAATGCGTAGGGATCATCCAAGTCCATACTTTGATTTCGTGTGTGAGGCTGATAGCTGTAAGTCAAAACAAGGGAACGGAGCTAGTCAAGATTTTCAATCACTTGCATACATGTTCTTTCTCTAAGTTACCAACAGGGAAAATCTGAAAGTTTATCGTACTTTTTTAGGAAGCATAGATGGGCATATGGTGAGTGTTAGTTATCTTACAAAAGCAAGTTTGGGTCATGGCTGAATATTAATATTGCCCCTTATTTCTGAAGTCATTAGCTCAGGATTGAATTTATGTGACACACACGTACAACATTAAAAAAATTGGTGACAAAAAACTTCTGTCATTGTTCCACACAAGAGGGACTAGAACACACCTTTGCTGTTGATTGTGGGTGGGACTTGGACAATTTTAAGTGCAGAAGTGGAGTTACGAGTGGTACCACTCTGACCCTCACATAGAATTTTGCCATGTAAATTGAGGTTTTAAAATTATCTTGAAGTTCTTTTTGAAAAATGTGACGTAGTGGCAATTTTCTCAGTGAAGTCTTTCATTGATAATCCTTAACATTCTCACTTTTATTTTATTTTATTTTTAACATTCTCACTTTTAACAGAAGAAAATGTGTTTTCCACTGCTAATGGAATTCTTGTGGTGGCATAAAAGGTAACGATGAAAATTTTTGAGGAACATATGCACATAATGGCAATGATTCCCAAGTCTGGAATGCCATGCACAGATTCTCTCTTGAATTCTGGATTCGTATTTTTATCTTTTGCAGTCTGATGTGTGCTAAATATTGGCCCTTTTCTATAGGAGAACTTTCTTTATAGTCTCAGTACCCGGGAAGGCTGGGTTCTTATTTATACCTTTTGTACCCTGTAGATCTTACACTGAGAAGACTTCTCTCTTTGCTTTGGCCACTAAGAAATTACAAGCCAGGCTGGCCATGGTGGCTCACACCTGTAATCCTAGCACTTTGGGAAGCCGAGGCAGAAGGATTGTTGGAGGACAGGAATTCGAGACCAGCCTGAGCAACATAATGAGACCCCCATCTCTAGAAAAAATTTAAAAAATTAGCCAGCTACTCAGGAGGCTTTAGCCCAGGACTTTGAGGTTGCATTGAGCTATTATCATGCCACTGTACTCTAGCTGTGGTGACACAGTAAGACTCTGTCTCAAAACAAAACAAAACAAAAACACATCCAAGCCAAATCTGTCTCATATCAAGTAATCATATAAATCCTATAGCACGTATTTTGAGAGCTAATTTTTATCTTGACTTCAACTTATTTCTTTTCACCTCCATTTCCTCATTTATTTTATTTTTAACCCGTTGTAATGTTTCTACTCCTGCAAGACACCCCCAAATCCATTTGTACAAAAAGGAGAAGCATAAATAAATAAACCAACATTTTAAAGGTCACTTTCTTCACCATATCCTCTTCTACACTTAATGCTTTAAAGCAATTATTGAGTTCTTCCTTTTCCTCGGCCACAGTTTCTATTCATTCTCCCTTTCAAATATTTCTTGAAGCCACTCTTTGGTTTCCTGTGCTGCTGCCATTGTCTTAATTCAGGTGGGCCACCTGATTGGTTTCCCTTGGTAGACTCTCATTTTAATACATTCTACCCCCATGAACATGGGTATTACTTCCCTGTTTACAAAAACAAATAGTATTACTTCTTTGCATAAAACCTTTTAATTGGCTTTGTATTTCCCACAGGCTAACACCTACATTTTGGCCATGGTGAAAAAAGCTGCTTGCTGTCTAGTCCTGGCTTTTCTTCTAGGCTTTTTCTTTGCCCTTCCTCATAACCCCATGCAACCTACCATCCGATAGCATTAAACTGTGACTAATGCCCTCAACGTGCAATTATTTTTTATTCTTCATGTCTTAGGTTATGCTATTCTCTTTACCTGGAAAGAAAAACTAATCTCTGTGCCCTAACTCTTGTCTCTATTCCCTGCTAGAGAGAGATTGCTTCTTCTGGCGGTCCCTGCTCAAATGCCACCGTTTTTACAGAAATGCTTAGGCATAAGCAGTCACTCCCTTCTCTCTGACACCTTTGAACTTTGAATAAATTTCTACAGTGGTGCATTCCCTAAGATGTTTTGAGTAATCATTTACTTGTCCCTTTATAAGACCCTAGTTCTACAACAGTAGGTTCTTTTTATTCCTCTAAGCTCAGTTTTAAATGTGGGCATTACTTTTACATACTTTTTTTCCATTTAATTATGGAAATGTACATAACTCACTTCAGTTTATATTAACTTCCATAAGGTTTCTAAACAATGTTTCTCTCAAATATTTCAAATGAATACTTCAAATCCGAATGCCATATTAATCAGCAACACACTGACATAAATGAAGGGCCTCCCAAGGCATTATTAAGGAGGGTCTCCATCTTGCCTTGCACTGGAGCATTAAAATCTCAGGGACCAGACTTAATATAGTTTTTGTGAGAAACTCTAAAGGAGGTGCCATTTACATACAATAAAAATGAATCTATTTTAAGAGTAAAGTTTAATGAATTCTAACTAATGTATATGCTCCATGTAATCACCAGCACAATCAAAATATAAAACATTTTCATAATTTTTCCTTGTGCCCCTTCTCAACCAGTCTCCCTCCCTCATCAACCCCAGGTAACTATTGGTGCACTCCTGTTCCCAAAGATTAGAATTTTCTTTTCTTGTGTTTCATAGAAGTCAAATACTCTTTTACGCCCGGCTTCTTTTGCTAAGCATTACATTTTTGAGATTCATGCATGGTGGTGCATGTATCGATAGTGTATTCTTTCTCCTTACTGAACAGTGTTCCATGATATGAATGTACAACAATTTGTTTATCCATTCATATGTGGATGGACATTTGAGCTGTTTCTAGTTTTTGGCTATTATGCATCAAGTTCCTATAAATATTCATTACAAGTCTTTGTGTTAACATATGTTTTCCTTGCTTTTGGATAAATATCCAAGAGTGGAATTGCTGAATCATAGGGTAAGTGTATTTTTAATATTTTAAGAAGTTGTTAAACTGTGTCTAAGGGTTGTATCATTTCATTGCTCTATTAGTGATGTATAAGAATTTCCATCATCTCATATTCTCACCAAACCTTGATATTGTTAGTCTTTAAAATTTTGGCCATCTAATGAGTGTGTATGTTTTGTGGTTTTAATTTGCATTTACATAATGAGTAATAATGTCGAATGCCTTTTCTGGTATATATTGGTCATTTATATATCTTTTATGAAGTGTCTATTCAAATAATTTGCCCAGTTTCTAAAATTAGATAGCCCGTCTTCTTACTATTGAGCTATAAGAGTCTTTTGTATATCTTGAATACAAGTCTTTGTAAAACATGTGTTTTGTAAATATTTTCTCCTAGGCCTTTTCATTTTCCTAGTGGTGTCTTTCAAAGAACAGAAGTTTTTTAATTTTGATGAAGTCCAATTTATTATTTCTCTTTCTTGATGCATGCTTTTTGTGATCTAAGAAATCTTTGTCAAGGTCTAATAATTTTTTTCCTATTTTAAAAAAATTTTATAATTTTATCTTTTATGTTTAGACCTCTGATCCATTTTGAGTTAAATTTTGCATATGGTGTGAGGTAGGGGTCTAGATTTATTTCCTTCTCCTTATGCATACATAGTTGTTCCAACATAGATTTTGTAAATAACTGTTTTCTGCATTGAAATACCTGAGCATATTTGTCAAAAATCTATTAGCATTTATGTGTAGGTCTATTTCTGGACTCTCATGTGTTCTATTGATCTGTATGACTATTTAGCACACTGTCTTGATTACTGAAGCTCTCTACTCAGTCTTGAAATCAGGTAGATTAGTCCTTTGATTTTGTTTTCTAAATTGTCTTGGCTATTCTAGGCCCTTTGCATTTCCCTATAAATTTCAGAATTAACACATCAATTTGTACCAAAAACACTACTGGTACTTTGCTTAATATTATATTGAATCTATAGATCAATTTGGTGAGAAATGATGTCTCAACAATACTGAGTCTTCTGACCCATGAGCCTGATGTATAATTTACTTCAGCCTTCTTTATTTCTCTCAGTAGGAATTCATACATTTAAAAATAGTTTTTGTTAAAATTTATTTCTCAAAGAGGAGCCATAATTTTTCCTTTTGTGACTTGGGTCTTGTCAGGACTATTGAAAACAAAGGTAGAACCAAGAAAAATCAAACCATTTTGATATTGGTCATAAATAATTTATTTTCCTTCTTCTGTGTAGTAATTATCATGTTCATTGAGCAAAATTGGATTGTTATACAATGTAGAAGCAGATTACTTAGTGAGATTAATTTTTCTTTTACAGTCTGAGAAAAATGACAATAATTCCCACACAAAAGATAAATAACTGTAGGCCTCTATGAATTTAGCTTATGTGAAGATATTTAACTTTCATTTGACCTATGTATGGCATAAACATGTCCTTAAGTGATCTAGTTGGAAAACAACTGCTCTTTTTTGGATTTTCACTTTTCTTCTATGACTACGTCTTGAGTCCAAGGCTACATGACAACAACTGATGACTTTATATACTGGCTGTATGCTGAATTTATATGCTAGTTGTAGATTATAGATTGAGAATTTATAGAGCAGATTATAGATTACACACATACTGAGTTTATATGTAGGCTGTAGATTATAGTAGAATTACTCAGGATGTTTTATGGTTGGTCTAACTTGCATTTTCTTGGATTTCATGACTTTGTGAATTTCAGGGGAAATTGTAGTCCATAATCCCTTATCTATAGTTCAGAAACCCAAAAAATTCTGAAAATCCCCTCTTTTGAAAAATAACTAATTTGATAGCAAAACCTGATCTGACCTGAACTCATTTAATGCCCAAACATGACCTAAACTGTCATGAGATTATTTTTGGTTTCTTCTGTCATTTAGTATAAATATTCAAAAAAATTACTGCAGAAATATTTATGGATTTGATTATGAGATGCTGTTGTACACCCTGCTGGGATGTTATAAATGGTATGTACACTGTATTTATTACCTTTCTAAACTCTGAAAAATTCTAAATTCTGAAATGCATCTAGGCTCAAAAAGTTTGAGACAAGTGATTTTTGACTCATAAATCTGGTTTCTTGTATATCCTGATGTCACACAGACAAGCTGTGGTGAATTTGCAAAATTTAATTTCTTTGTCACACTTGATTTGTAAGTAGTCATAAAAATGGAAAAGTAGAATTGTTTTATTTTTGGCAGCCCAGACTCCATTCCCCCTTTCTAATAGCATCTGGCTTCTTCTGGGGAATGACTTCTTCCCTGTTGGGGGGCTGATCCAGGTGTCTTCTTACAATGTAGTAGCTGAAGAAGACAGAGTCTCCCTTTCCCTGCCTCATTGCTGTCAAGAGTTGGGCACATGTGATCCAAACGTGGCCATTCAGATGCATAGTCTTGCAACTTTGACTCTTGGATAAACAAACCAGTGACCAAATGAAAGACTGGAAATCTCAGTAGCATGTGCTGACCAGCATGTTCCTGGCTCCTACCATTCTGAACTTATTATTCTCAGCCTTATCCCTAACCCTATTTCTTATTTGGAAATAGGGTCTTTGCAGATATAATCAAGTTAAGATAAAGTCATACTGGATTAGGGTGGACCCTAATATAACTGGAGTCTTTATAGGAAAAAAAGAAACAATACACAGACACATGGAAGAATGCCATGTGACCACAGAGGCAGAAATTGGAGGGATCTGCACAAGCCGAAGAAGGCCAACGACTACTAGAACCACTGGAAGCTGGAAGAGGCAAGAAAAGATTCTTTCTTAGAGTCTTTGGGCAGAGCCTGGCCCGGCTGACATCTTGATTTTGAATATCTAGCTTCCAGAACTGTGAGACAATACATTTCTATTGTTTTAAGTCACCTAGTTTGTGGCATTTTGTTACAGCAGTCCTTGGAAATTAATAGGCTATCAATAAATTCTCTTTTGGGTAAGTCAATCAGTTTGTTTTTCTTGTTTGAACATGCAAAATAATAATCTACATAGTTTTGTGTGATTCATGGATGTTATAAATGATTTAAAAAATTCTAAACTGAAATATTTTTAGAGAAAATGGTCAAATTTTCCTACCTCGAAAACCAGAAGAATCAAAGCAAAAAAGAAAGGTGTGTGTGTGGGGGAGCCAGCTCATAAAATTCAGATACGACATTACAGGGCAACTGAAATCCTGAGGGTTTCCAATTTAAATTATTATGTTGCTCATAGCAACAAATTAGTGAATAGCCAATCAGGGCTTGCCTTTAAAATATATCAAAATAGGCTGTCCTTTACATAAGAGAAAGTCTTCTTTATGTTATGATTGCTTTCCAAGATATATTACATTATGATAAACGATCCTGTACATTGTTTTGACAATCAGCAAATTTATGAATGAGAAACTGATTTGCCTGCAGTGATGAACTGAATTGTAAAAAAAGCATTAGCAATGATGATACCATTTAAAATTTGTTTAAGAATTGTGTTATAGTTTTGCTTTCTTTTTAATCAGGAGCAAAAAAAAAAAAAAAAACCCAGCCAAAAGGCATTTATTTTATAGTAACAAGCATCTGACAGCTCTCATTAGAAGAACTCACTCACAAATCCAAAGGCATAGGCTGGTTTGTTTCTCCTGTATCATAGTTACGAGACCTCTCTGCTATAGTATCAAGATCTCCTGTTTATGTTTTAACCCAATGCATGGGGGAATGTCACAAACTTTTGCTGCTATTTCTTCCCCAAAGTGAAGATTTTCACCAGTTTTAGGGGGGATATGTAGAAATTGGGACCCTGGGTGTAGGCATGAAATGTCCCCTTGACTCATAGGAAATATTCATACATCTCAAGATTAAACAGAAATTATGACTATTCTTTTCCATTCATACCTAAAAAAAAAAAAAAAACTAAGTAAAATGAAAGGTCAGATTACCCATTGAGGAAGAAAAAAAAGTATCCAAGGTGAAGAAGTATGATATCCAAGTATCCAAGTATGAAGAAGAACAGGCATGGTAAGACTATCCATATTACAATTTCTAGGGAATTCTGTTGGGGCTTGAAAGTGCAACTGTGCTATGGTTAGGATATTGCTTGGGGAGGTTGGCTGGCTGCCTGCCAAACAGTCTCACAGTTTGGCACTTACCTTGATGAATTTAAAGCAGGGTCTTCAGATTTGCAGGCCCTGAAATTTGATGTATTCCGCACCCTGAGACTCACATGAACCAAGCTCGTGTGAACCTGATCTGTAAACCAGAATGCCAATTTATTTAATCAAAATACAAAATATAATCACAAGAAAACCAAGTAGGATTGTTTTCTCACCAGCAAAGGAAAATCTAACTGAGAACCCAAATGGTAATGAGAAACGTGTTTGATATGCATGGAAACAGAACTTGGGAGATTAGCCGTAGGATTCAAATTTCAATGCATTCACCTCCAGGAGCAGAGACCTACCACTGGCACTGAGGGGGTGACTCTGAGAACACCTGGCCTTCTAGCCCTTGGCAGACCCAGTCATTCACTGTCAGCTGCTTTACTTCTGACTCTCCATCCTCCCAGTTTTAGTCTGACCGCTCTTCTACTGAAAGGCTACTTCCTTCTCTAGCTGTTTCGATGTCATTGGTAAAGCAGCGGTTCTTGACATATGTCATCATCCTGACCTTTAGGCTGACAGAAATCTTCCAGTTGTAAACCTGACTGTGAGTTACTTGAGAATTAATGGTAAATCTTACTGATGTGCACCTGGTCTATAGTAGATAATCAGTGAATGTTTGTTGAGTGAATGAGTGTGAGTGACAAGTGCTACAGAACTATTTTGAATTTGAGTTGACATGGAATAGCAGAGTGCATTGATCCTATAGATTTTTCTGCCTATCACTTTATGATAATCAAGGATACTTTTTTTAATTAAATAAAAGTATCCTTTTAAGCTCCTATTGTGCCAAACATATTCAGTTCACAGTGAAGAAATAGCACTAACGTTTTGAATTTGTCATTTCATTTTAATAATTTAGACCATTTTCTTTTTCTGAGACAAGTTAGGCAAAAAAAAAAAAAAAAAAAAAAGAAATAGGATGCTGGTCCTAAAAAAAAACTATCAATAATTATAATATCACATTTTATCTTACTGTTTTCTTCAGGACAACAAACTCTTCTCCTTACTGGAGAATGACCTTAGTGATCTCCCCATGGTATTAATCCACCAATGGACACATGTATTGCATGTTTTTTATGTGCAGAGCATTGCATTAATTGTAGGGGTGACAAATTGTTACCCATGTTATTCCCATGTGTAACATAGTGGGACATATTAATTGGAAAGCTGACATCTACCTAAGAAAAGCTAGTTATCATTACAAAGCAAACACAAAAGAAGCAGAAGAGATATTAAAGACTATAAGAATTTGTACATAACCACTCACGGAAGTTGGGGAGATTAGGAGATTCTTTAGGGGCTTTATTAAGACAACTTTATTCTCATCTCAACTTTCTTAAAAAAATTGTTTAAGCATTTTATGTTCAAAGCTATTCTACTTTCTTGGATTATATATTTTGAACTTTCAAGCCAATTATAATGGCAATGCCAACTTCTTTCACTACCCTCTCTTTTTTGGGCATTATATACTAATGACTTCCTGATTCCTATCTCCAGCACAGCCTTCCCTGTGACTTCCAGACTCAATGTTCGACTGTCGACTTAACACCTGCACTTGGTTGTGTGCCATTAGGCATCTCAAACTTATTATATCCAAAATAGAACTCTAGATTTCTACTTTATCCATTCTTCATCAACATCACAAGCCCCAGGTCTTCCTTAGCTCTGTGAATGGGGCCACCATCTACCACTCACTTGATCAGGTCAAAACCTAGAAGTCATTCATGAGTCTTTTTATCTTCTCACCTTTTCTCTTCTTTGCCTTCCCCAGTCTACCCCAAATCCTCTAGGTTCTACCTCCAAACTACATCCCTTATCTATCCACTTCCACTAACCTCGTTCAAGCTACCATCATTTCTCACCTGGTCTCTCTTTTTCTGTTCTTCAAAGTACTTCATTTTTTTATTGTGGTAATATATAAAGATGGTCTCCAACTTATGAGTTTCACTTTGCGATGGTGTGAACGTGTTAGGCATTCAGTAGAAACCGTACTGCAAGTACCCATACGACCATTCTGTTTTTCACTTTCAGTACAGGATTTAACAAATTACATGAGCTATTCAATACTTAATTACAAAAAAGACTTTGTGTTAGATGATTTGTAATCTAATGTAATTGTTGTGAGCCTTTTTAAGATAGGCTAGGCTAAGCTATGATGTCCAGTAGGTTAGCTGTAGTAAATGCATTTCGACTTACAATATTTTCAACTTATGATGGGCTTATTGGGATGTAACCCTATCATAAGTTGAGAAGCATCTGTATACAACATAACATTTATCATTTTATCAATATTTAAGTGTTCAGTACAATGACATTAGGTGCATTCACATTGTTATGCAACAATCACTATCTTCCATCTCTAGAACTTTCTCATCTTCCAAACTTAAACACTATACCCATTAAACAACAATGCCCATTTTCCCCTTCCTTCCAGCCCATCAACCAACATTCTACTTTCTGTTTATATGAGTTTGTCTATTCTAGGTTCCTCATATAAGTGGAATCATACAATGTTTCTCCTTTTGTGACTAATATATGTCACATAACATGATGTCCTTGAGGTTCATCCATGTTGTAGCATGTGTCAGCATTTCCTTTCTTTTTAAGATTGACTGATATTTCATTGCATGGACATACCACATTTTGTTTATTCATTCACCCATTGATGGACGCTTGGCTTGTTTCTACCTTTTGGCTCTTGTGAATAATCCTGCTTCTTGTCTGATCTTTGCTTCCTCCTTTTCTCCTAAAATCTATTTGCCTCATAGCAGCCAGAGTGATCTTTTAAAAATGTAAATCAGATCTTGTCAATTTTCTGCTTAATATCTTCCGATAGTTTCCAATTGATCTCAGAATAAAGTTAAACTCCTTATCAGGATATACGAGGCCATGCAGTCTTGTCCCTGTGTAGGTTCTTCCATCTCTCCTTGTTCATTATATGTAGCCACCAGCCTCCTTGTCATTTTCAAACAGGACAGAGTCTGTTCCTGTCTTAGGGCCTTCACTGCTGCTGTCCTTCTGCCTGGAATGCTCAGCCTCAGATTTTTTTGTTTTTGAGAAATGAATAACACTGCCTTTATTTAGAATATTGACATTTGGTTTATTATAGGTTTTTGCATGAATTTTGATTTTTAAAATGTTTCATTAGCATGTTATTTACATTGGCTACTGAGTCTTTTGGTGCCCTCTTTAATTTTGCACCCAAGGCAAGTGCTTTCACATCCCTCACCCTCGTGCTGACCCTGCTCAATGCCTGTCCAGCGCTCATTCTGGTTGGAGGGTCAAAGTCCTTATAGTCCGTGTGGCTTCTACTCTGGTCTCCTATGCAGAGATTAGTAGCAGGCAAACAAGCCTTTTGGTGATGCTGAAAGTTCCTCTGAGCTCTGTTGATTTGAATTTGGGGTGTGGAACTCATGCAGAAATGAAGAAGAGAGGAGCATGACTTGCAATTGGAAGCTGCTCTCTCCCTTTCTCCCTTGCTTGCCTTCCTTTTTGGAGAGGGAAGGAATTATGGTGTTTCATAGTGGAATGTTTTGCACATTCTGCTGGGCTGATGTGTCACTAGTCTGACTTCTTAAGAAGCCACCGAGTTTATCACATTTCTCAATTCAGTTCCTGGTAGTGAAAGAGAAAGCAGTTGCAGGATTTTGGCTTTGCAACTTCTATATGCAAGAATTTCTTCTTACTTAAATGGTCTTATAAAAATAAAAAGGCAGTCTTGGTGGTGTCTGTTTGGTTCATAGCTTTGAAGAGGCTTGGAGATTCCTCTGACCGAAGAATTGTGGGTTGTGTACATGTATGAGGTTTCCAGGTGACTGAGAAAGTGCTTAAATCTGTTTTAAGTTTTAAAATCATGGGATAATGTTGTTACAAATGGTAACATATAAATATATCCTGGGATTTTCTGAGAATGACCACGTAGTGAAGCTCATTTTACTTTAAACATTCCCATACACAATTACGATAAATTGACATACAAAGAAGATGATGCTTCTATTGAATCCTGCAGAATAAGCATGAACTTGAGCTTCTGCTCTGTTGAGATGCTTTGAGGAAGGACATCACCTCTCTGAGATTGGGCAGCCCCAATTTTTTGCATGAATGGCTCCTTCTTCTCATTTAGGTCTTTGCTGTACGTCACCTTCTTTGAGCACATAATCTAAAGTTCTCCCTTCCCTCATGATATCATATTGCCATCTGTCACATCTCTCTAGTCTCTTTTCTCCATGGCACTTAGCACTATTTAAAATTGACATTCTCATTCATTGGTTTACTTATTTATTTTCTGTCTTCCCATTTTAGCATGGACCACCATGCCACTGCTAACCAGTGGGTAGCATAACACCCAACATGATCTGGGGAATTGAAAAACAGTGAATTTAACAATTACAAAATCAGTTGATTTCTTATTTTTACTATTCTGTGGGATAGCATATCAATCTTTTCAATGTAATACTGGAGCATTTGCAAAATGGCACATCATACTTCAACTATTGTATGCGTCCTGTGATTGCAGTGCCCAGACTACACTAGTACATTACAACCAGATTGAGACCAGACATCTGAAAATTGAGTATGTCCCTTGGAGGTACTTAAGGCACAGCAGATCAATATATTTGGACGGCCATGTCAAAATCAGTGTGTAATTTGTATTAAATGAGTGTGGACACTCATAGATGGTACCTATAGATCCTTGCTGTTATTGATCACATACTGCTGTCAGGGGAAAAAATTGTGTACACACTCAAACTGTGTGTATTTATTTATAAATTGTTTACATACTGTTAATATTTCTTTGCAAACATTAGAAAAGTTGGCAACATTAGTAAAATATATAAACTTTTTATTTTAATTAAAAAGTAGATAGATGTTCCAGTACACTTTTCTTACATATCCTCTGGGATGAATGCCCCTACTCTTGAGTGTGCTGGCTTAATCACAGACCATGAAGTGTGTCAACAGCAAAGCTCTCCTCCCTGGCACTAATCAATCTTCCATTGACCTACTTTGTGGGAGAATAGATCTAGTTCAGCTGCCTATCATGACAGAATGACAGCTGTGTGTCTCTCCTTGAAAGGCAAGGAGAGCACTTGCTGGTCTCTGGTATGATCTACTAGTTTTTTATTGAGTGAAGTTATTAATATTCTACCCTTCATTTTTCTTCATCCCCTCCTGGTAGTTATAATAGCTTCTGTGTTGTTTTGTTAATCAAAGTAGTTGTGTTCCAGTGTGACACTAGACAAGGTTTCTATACAGCCCATCAGGGATTCAGATATATCCTCACTGGACAATATTTAGCTCATACTTCATCACATCATGTAATTTATGGAGAGATTTAAATTAACAGCTTTCAGAATAGGAATATTTTATATATAAGAAACCAGTGGAGACATATGTGATAATTTTGCCCATTGTTTATACATTTATTCTAATAAATATGATCAGCTTTATTTAAGAACAGATTTGTAGAAAGGCCATCTTTGAATTGGAGCATACTGCGAGTGTACAATAAGCTGCTAAGGTTTGGTGGAAGTGGAGGTTTGTGGATGATTGGGATAGCAATAGTTGTTTGCTCAATGGATTGATTTTCCAGTTATGTTCTTTGTAAAATTAGAAAAGTTAGATTGTTCACCTCATAGCATCTGACTTATTACTCTGTGACCAGATTGTCTGAATAGTTTCCACCAAATTGAAAATTTCCTGTTTCCATGAGCTTTTGTAAAAGTGTCCTGCCATTTTAAGAGGAGAGAGGAAAAGGCAAAACTCTCTTCATGGGAGGCCAGGTCTATTCTTAGCATTGTCGCTAATTAGCGTGTGACCTTCTCCAGGTCACTTCACCTCTCTAGTATGGCTCTTTTCTTATCTATTGAATGGGCACAGAATTCCTGATCCCTTTCACATTTTTAGGAAGTGGTTTAGCTCTACAGGGATAGGCAGGGAAATGACCAGATAAGTGAAGAGATCTTGCCACAAAAGCGGTCCGCATGTAAAATATTACTATGCAAATTAGCTTCCCACATAAAAAAACATTTTCTTTATCTATTATGTTTTATTTTTATTTCAAAATAAACTTTTTATTTTCTAATAGTTTTAGATTTGCAGTTGTGGGGATAATACAGAGAGTTCTCATATACCCCACACTGCTTTCCCTTATTATCTACATTTTAGATTAGTAAGATCAATATTTTGTCCCATTATAGGATGCATTTGACGGGGGCACTGCGGAATTAATTACTAGGTCCATCCCCTCCCCAAGAGGAATTAGCTTCTATCCTCGCCCTCTCAGAGTTTCAGAATTCTTAGAGATCAGTGCCTCTGGAAATGTCTTGAACAATCAGTAGCTTTGTTAGACATTTCAACCAGACCTCTCCCACTGTGCAGTCTAAGACATTACCAAGGGCCCTGTTCTAGAAATTCACCAGATTCCTTTGTCAGCCAGGAAGGCTTTCAGGTGCAAGTAACAGAATAAATACCTAATGCATACTAGTTGAAACAAGAGGAGTTTTTTCTTCTCACATAGCAAGGAGGCTGAGGGTTAGCAGTGCAGCCGTGGGCTTGGTGGCTCTGGTGGTTTCTCAGTCCTTTCCTCATGGTCTCAGTGGCTACTGCAGCTATAACCTTCCCATCCTTACATCGAAAGGGAGGGGATGACAGAAAAGGGGCTTTCCTTTTATTAGGGAAGAAAGGCTTTCTCGGGGAAACCTCAAAATAGGTGTTCACTTATATCTCACCGGCCACAGTGGGGTTGCTTATTCATCACAGGACCAGTTCATGTGTGCTGTGATACAGCGACTTTGTCCAACTCCTGATTAAAATACATTGTTAGAAAAGTTGAAGGTAGGACTGTGTGTGTGTGGTGTGTGTGTGTGTGTGGTTTGTGTAGACAATGAATTCTGTTTGCCACGTGTCCTTTCTCTCTCCTGTAGGCATCCAGGAACAGATGACTCCCTCTCTGGGTTTTAATTCTCAGGGTCTACTAGCTGCCGTGGAACTGACCTGAGCCCTCCTTGGGTGGCAATACTGGCTCCCAATCCTTGATGGGGAGGACCAATGCGGCCATCTCTGGCGAGCCTCCGATTCCAGCACATGGGGAGTTCTGGTTCCTACAGCGGGCAAGAAGCCCCTCCTCATCTCATCAACTATATCAACAAATGCTTATGGGCTAGAAGAATGAATGAACTGTATATTTTTGGTGACTCTGTAATTTGACTTCACCATGTTATAAACTCAGATCGATTTTAGGTAATAATCAGATCAAGCCATTTCAGGAGTTTGTGTAAGCCTTAATTTTTTTTTTTTTTTTTTGCAAAAGAAATTTTATTTTCTTTTATTCTCAAGAACTCTGCACTAAGAAAAATGGCATAAACATTTATTTAACGCAGGGATCCTCAAACTTTTTAAACAGGGGGCCAGTTCACCGTCCCTCAGACTGTTGGAGGGCCGGGCTATAGTTTTAAAAAAACTATGAACAAATTCCTATGCACACTGCACATATCTTATTTTGAAGTAAAAAAACAAATGGGCAAAAACACTCGCATGTGGCCCTTGGGCCATAGTTTGAGGACGCCTGATTTAAGGTGTACAGGGGAGAACCACAGAGTGATTTTCCCTGTTTATATTTTTTAAAGATTATTTTTCAGTTTTCAGATAGAATATATTATGGAGACAGAAATCATTTTCTTCAATCCAAGTGTTGCTTTCAAGTTTCCTTTAGTGTTATAAAGTAAGCAACTTCTACAAGAAGCAAAGCCAAATTAGTTAAGTCCTCTGTAAACCACAGAAGACCACTTGCTTAACCTGGTGTTAGGAAGCTTTGTTAATTGTTGCAAAAAGCTCTGAAGTCCCCAGATGCAAGGACTCACACTTCCCACACCCAGCATCGTGGTCCAAGTGTTTCCTCGGCCAAGGAGAAGCTGGTTCAGAGACTGCCTCCGATATCTAAAACTGGCCTGTGGGTTTTTTATTATTATTATTATGTTTTTATTTCAAGAAAAAATAGGAGTACAAACATTTTGGTTGCATTTTATATCTTTGCCTCTCCCTAGCAAGGGTTAGAGGTTTGCCCTTCCCCTCCACAATTCTCACCACATCCCTCAGATGTGGGTCTACTCCCCCAACCCCCTAATCCCTGGTGAACACCACCACCCTTTGAGCACCATAGTGTTAATCAGTCAGTACCAATCTGATGGTGAGGACATGTGAAGCCCATTTTTCTGATCTTGTGTCACTTCACTTTGGATAATGGGCTTAAGCTCAATCCAGGATAATATAAGCGGTGCTGGCTCACTGTCGTTTCTTAGAATTGAGTAATATTCTATTGTAAACATATACCAGATTTTAATAATCCACTCAGGAATTGATGGGCACTTGGGTTGTTTCCACGTCCTTGCAATAGTGAATTGTGCTGCCATAAACATTTGGGTACAGATGTCTTTATAATAGAATGTCTTATGCTCTTTTGGGTAGATGCCTAATAATGCTATTGCTGTATCACATGGTATTTCTATTTTTAGCTCTTTGAGGTATCTCCAAATTCTTTTCCACAAAGGTTGCACTTCAGTCCCACCAGCAGTGTAAGAGTGTTCCTGTCTCTTGACATCCTCACCAGCATTTGTTGTTTTGAGATTTTTTTTGATACAGGCCAATCTCACTGGTGTTAGGTGATATCTCATTGTGGTTTTGATTTGCACATCCCTGGCCTGTCTTTTGCAAGGGGAGCATCAGTACTTGTTCGATTGTTTAGAAATTGTCCAGCTTACCTGTGATCTAATGAGGTTTATGTCTAGGGGTGGTGCGCTGGCAAAAGTCATCCCTTTTAAAAAGCTACCCCAAATAGTGCCACAATCACCAAGCAGAGAAAGAATGCTGGAACAGACCGGTGATGTCCCCAAATTCCTTCTGCTTTGCCTTTTTGTTTTTTCAAAGATCAAATTCAAATAGCATTTTATGCTTTCTTTCACTGAAAAGAATGACCCGGAGAAGGTATTTCACAATTAACAATTAACAATGGCCTGAAGAAGGCATTTCAATCCCCTTAAAGAAAGCTTTTCTATTATGACAAACCTGGGCACTTTTAGGGGGCTCATCTTGCACAGGGTGGATTTGGGCCGAAAATCAGATGTGTAAGTACTGGCTGGTTCCTGTCCTGTGCTGCGCCCGCAGCTGTATTTATGGCAAAGGCTATACAGTCACTATCAAAAGAAACATGGGCTCACTGTCTCTGAGCTCCTCCTCTGAGCAGAGGAATGTTAAATTAGACAGCTGTCTGTGACAACAATCAACTTAACATATGCCCACTCTTGAAGGAGGGTCTTGTTCTGCTTGTCTCTTAACTTTGGAAAATGGCTTTTTCTAAATGAGCTTTAGAAAAGTAAGCTAAGCTAGCCACCCTACAGCGATTTCTACATTCACGTAGAAAATACACATTTTTTAATGCTGACTATCATTTACTAAGTGAAACCTTCCATGGTAGTAGTAATATGATTAACAATTATATAATACATAATATAATATGATATATGATAGTTTTATTATAGCTATGATTTATGATATATTAAGCACTAATCTTAACCCTCATAATAGTCCCGTGTGATAGGTATTATTTCAATTTTACAAATGAAGAAAGTGAAGCTTTTAGAGAGTTTGGTTACCTGTAAGTGGAGAGGCAGGGATTCTAGCCTTTTGTCAAAGCCTGTGCTTCAGCCACCAGGCTCTACTGGATACAGTTCTAGAATATTATAGGCTATCCATTCTTGGTGATGATCAGTAAGACATTCTTGAATTATTGCTGGTTTAAATATTACCTTATCCTTACAGAAAAAGGAGAGGGTAAACATAATGTCTGCGGATCTTTTTTCCAGTGGAAGAGAAATCCAATTACTTTGTAAATTGGCCAGAGGGGTGGAAAATGTCTTTAATGTTTCCAAATTCATTCTTAGTGGCCCATCCTTAGGCTAAATGGCTATGTATAGAAACTGCCAACAAATGTTAAGGATTTTAGGATATGAAAATATGAATAAAATGACAACCATTTCTGCCAAAAAACCAGCTGATTTCTACTATAGAGATTAGAGCATCACAGGCCAGGCTAAAACAGGTTCAGAATGTTCATTAAAAAATATACTACGACCCTATACTTTGTAAATAGTAAACTTAAGCCATCGAAAATTCCTTTGGGAATAAATTATTAACCCTATGGGGGAAAGGACAATGGACTGGAGGTTAGGAGGTACATTCTGGCCCTGCTTCTGGTTAGACAGCTGTGTGACCTTGGACAAGTCACTCATCTCTCCAGACTTCAATTTTCTCATCTATAAACTGAGGCTTCAGCTGCCTTCCAATTCTCAAATTCTGAGTCTATAAGTCAAACTCCTCATCTTTGTTAATGGCTCAATTTTATTTTCCACACACCTCGAGGGTATTGTCAAGAAACCAACTGAAAATGTAATTTGATTCTCACATGAGTTTCTTTGCTCAGTCTACACCCCATCTGGTGTTTTTAACCCCCTTTGTCATTGGGAAGCACTTTCAAAGATAGTGGAGAAACAAGTAAGATGAGAAGAATTTACCAATACTGGGTTTTACATTAACATACAACGTGCTCATGTCCACTTTGCCATCTTTTGTTGTTCTGCTTTTTGATTACCCTGTTATGTTGGATTGCTAGTTTTTCATTTATTTCAAAATTTCGTTTTTAAAAATTATAACTCTGAAAACCAAGATAATTCTTCTATTCAAATTAGCACAAAATATAATACCTTTAGATTTTTACTGACTAATTTTCCATGTGCAATGATTGTCATTATTTCAGCTGTCAGAATTAGTCAACTGATGCAATCAAAAGGTTTTAGCAAAATTATTTGTGGCTTAACGGTAAGTATATTAACAAAACTGCATTACCATGTAAACATACCAATCTTCTCTGTCCTTGAAAATATTTCAACACATCTTTTTGGGAGCATATTTTAAAACCAATATTATACACAATCACTACCTCATAAAAATGTACTAAGTAGAAAATTGATACCAGATGATATAAAGGCCATGAAAGAGAAAGAAGATAGAGTCTGCAGCTGACCTTGAATCCCTAGTTTGGTTTGACTGGGAAAAAAACAAACAAAAAACAAAAACAACCCCCCAAAACAAAGAAGTGTATAAGACCATCTAATATAAGATAATTCCCAAATCTCACAAATCTTATGCAGAGCCAAAATATAAACCCAATGTTTTTCATCAATAACATCATTTAACTTGTAGCCATTTGCAGAGAATAATAATTACCTTCGTGTTTATCCTGAGTTTTTAAATCCTGTTTCTCTTGACATATTTAGCTTATCTGAGCCATGGACAGACACTTCACTTGATGTTATAGAACCAGTTATTGCTTGTTTTATTACTTAGGCCAATGAACAGGTATGAATTGTTCCAAATGCTTAGAATTTATTTATACTTGCCCTGAACATGAATGGTCTAGAGCAGGAACGTAAAATAGGATGTGTCATCCACGTGATCAGTACCCATTCCAAAGAGCAGTGCCTCTATTGATCACAACCTTATTTCCTGCTGAGCTGAATCCTCAGAATCTTTCTCAATAGCAGTGAATGCAGCCACCACAAGCAAATAAAAAACTATTTGCTGCCCATAGTTAAAATATCTTAGCAAAACCACACAGATTTCCCTCTTTTCTTGTTGTGATGACCTTTTCTGAAATTGTCAAATCTTTTGTGTTCTTTTCATTTTGACAAGTGATGACTTTTCTTCAAGAAGAGGAAACTTTTATTGCATTAAAAATAAGATGCCCGCTCTATCCCATCTTACAAGATGGAGGGTGAAAAAGTTAAGAAGCAGGATAGTAATGAGAAGAAGCCTGAAGCCCAGAAGACTGATGCCAGTGGCGAGATGAAAAAGGGTAACCTCTAGGATAAAAAGCCCAAGAAGGGCAGCCCCACTGCGGCTGAAATCCTCTTCTCGTCAGAGGAATCGGCAGATAAGATACTCCCAATCCGCTATGTATCTAGAGAGGCCATGTACAAGAGGAAGTACTCAGCCACTAAATCCAGGATTATAAAGAAAAAGAAGAAGGTTCTTGCCACTGTCACAAAGCCATTTGGTGGTGACAGGAATGGTGGTACCTGGCTGGTTAAACTTCACAAAATGTCTAGATATCACCCTAGTAAAGATGTGCCTTGAAAGCCATTGAGATGCGGCAAAAACCCCTTTGGTCAGCATGTGAGTAAACTGCCAGCTAGCATTAATACGGAAAATGTGGGGTGTTGGGTCGTGGCTGCTTGCCGCCTCCCCTTCGCTCCGAATCTCCTCCGGCCAGCGCTGCGAGTGGCCAGTTGGAGGGCACACTGCTGGGGCCCGGCTGTGGCAGAGGGCCTCCAGGGCCCGAGTAGCACCGGCTCCACTTGCCAGAATGCCCCAAGGCCCCAGTGCCGCTGCCTGTTTCCAGCCACGCTGCTTGAGTGATCCTGATTGGGTAATTTTTGAATCCCACTGTTTTTGATTGGATGTTAAAGCTTCTTGTTGATTGGATGTTAAAGCTTGCTGTTGATTGGATGTTAAAGCTTGTAGTTGATTGGACGCTTTTTGAGCCCTACCAACAGTATAAAAGCAGGAGGAGAACAAGGAAGGAGGCAAAAGGGAAGAAGAGCAGAAGACTGGAAGAGAGCTGTAACACTAGGTGTGCTGATCCTGCTGTGTAAGAATAAAAGGCTGTGCCACTGGGTTCTTTCCTTGGTCAAGAGCTGTAAGGCTAGCTGTACACATTGCCATAACAGCATATATCCTGGTGTTACAGCAAACCTGACTGGGAAACAAATGGAGAGTACCACAAAACAGGCTTTTATTACGCCGGTGGGCTCAGAGGGGTCTCGCCTCCAAATTCTAAGCAAAATGGGGTCAAAGCCTCATGGCTTTTATATGCTACAGAAGGAAATGGTTACAAAGTTTGCACAAGATGGAGGTCTAGTCATGTGTTACTCTATAGTTGCTTAGTCATGCTATTTTGCAGTTATGCACAAGATTGAAATCTAGTCAAAGGTCACTCTTTATTTGCTTAGTCATGCTAGTTTGCAGTTATGCTACTATTAGGAGGGGAGTGGAAAAATTCTCCCTTACACCGGGACCGTTCTGACCATCCCCACCGGGCATAACAGAGGCAAGAGGGTGGTTTTCCTGAAGCAGCTGACAGTGGCTTGCTCCTTGTGACTGGACCTCTGGTCCTCAGTTGAGTGCCTCTTCGAGGAATACACCAGAAGGTTGTCATCACTACCTCTGCACAAATTGGTATAAGCAATATGAAGATCCCAATGATCTCACTGGTGCTTACTTCAAGAAGTAGCTGTGGAAGTCCAGACAGCAGGAAGGTGAGCTCTTCAACACAAAGAAAGAGAAATAGGAGATTACAGAGCTGCACAAGGTTGATCAGAAAGCTGCGGGCTTGCAGATTTTATCAAAAATCCAAGCTATTCCTCAGCTGCTGGGATACCTGCAATCTGTGTTTGCCCTGATGAATGGAGCTTATCTTCATAACTTGGCGTTCTAAGTTTTTTTCACCAAGAATCTAATTAAATAACTGATACATTAAAAAAAAATTCCCACAGCACCTCAAATGCTTCTACATACACATTAGGGACTCAATAAATATTTGTATCTTGCATATCTTTAATGCTAGATATAAAAGACAGAAATATCACATAGAGCTAAAGAGGACTCGGTCTCAGTGATAATCTGTACTGGGGGTTAGTTCTCTCCAGATACTCATGGAAGGAATCACACACTAAAGGGCCCCAACAAATTAAGCCCTGGGAAATTGGCAGAGCAAAGAAGAAATGTGGAAGTTCCAGTTCCTTTTGTGTTAGAAGTTTCCAAAATATGAGGAAATATGCCAAATGCTTTTGGCTTTCAAATAATAATATACTCTGAATTAGTGACTAACAAGGAAACACCCACCAAACAGTTCATGGACAGTATCTCTCCAAAAGGTCAAGGCCTGTTGGCAAATGACCAAAGAACCCTCCTCTTTTGAGCTGGCCAGCCACTGCTATGGCCAGGAAGCACTCTGCCATTGTCTCAGCATTATAAAGTGAGCAATTAAAAGTATCATTTGTAGCTAATGTAATAACTCCACTGAATATCCCAAAACTTGTTTGTAGACACATTTGATTTGGGGCCATGGCATGATTTGAAAGGAAATTGTTTTTTCAATAGAAATGTAAAAATAAAGACAAACCCTTTCTTTGAAAAAAAAAAAAAAAACAAAGATAAGATTTTTAAAAGTCTCATTTAGCAATATAGGGGGCAAACAATAATGTACTAAGGCAAACTTTAAGGCAAATGCAACAAAATCACATAAATAAACTTCCCTTAAAGCTAAATGTGCATCCTAACATATTCTTGTTGATGAATTTGCTTTATTTCAGATTTTGAGGGGTTTCTAAAGTAATTCTTTAACATCAACACATATAGTGCTTCTCTCTGACTCCAGTAAATGCACTTATTTTTTAGCTAAAGAAAATGAGAACAGTTAAAAGATTCCAATTATTTGCTTAATGCAAGTGAGAACATATTTTTAATACATTTAACAGTTAATTCATTTGTTCATTCAACATTTATTGGACACCTGCTCTGTGCCAGGAACTCTGTCAGGCATTGGAGGATAGAAAGTGAATGAAATAAGTGCAGTTTCTACTCTCATGGAGCTTATAAATCTAGTTGGAAATCTTGCATTAAACAAGTACAAAAACATATAAGTAAAAAATTGAGATAAATAAGAAACTATCAAATGAAGGGTGCTTACAACTTTCAGTATACTTAAAAGACTATGGTTTCTTGCAGAGAAGAGGTAGTTTTATCTAAAGTTTGATTTTCCCTATAAAAGAACTTCTATTAAATTTTTAAAATAAAGTCTGCTATAGACTCATTAAATCATTATTTCTGAACTTCTTTTGTGTTGAATGTAAAAAATGACAAAAGGTTTTTCCTTTTTTTTTTTTTAAAGAGAAAAAGCGCTAATTATTCTAGAAATACCTTTAACCAAAGCAGTTTCTAGGGGAATTAATGACCACTTTAGGTTAATGGTCATTGGCTTCATGTTTGGCCCTCAATTAAACTCTGAACTTCAACTGTTATTACTTAATTGACTTGGTTATATTTCATGTCAGCATTTCAAAAATGACCTTCCTTTTAAAAACTAAAAATTACCCTCACATAGCATCATGGGTCTTCCATTGAGCCTGACATTGTTGCAGCAGTCCACACTATCCTTACATATAGTTGAGCCCAGCATTTGCTTAGCTTTGCTATCACTAGGGTACTTCCCATCATCCTTGCCTATGAAATGAGACAGCTCAGGATAAATCCCAGCGATGAGAGAAAAGGGATGAGAAATTAAATGTAGCTGCTGCCATGATGATTACTAAAATGCCAAATAAATCCACTGAGATCCACTTTATTCTAAGTGCAGGGAGTTAGTCTTAAAATTAATACCTTGAGTATCACAATTAAACACTATCAAGGTATGTTATGCTTATCTTAAAATGTTACTCTGTGTATCTTTTGCTTACAAGTGACTCCAAATGTTTAGTTGTTCCAGTTAGCTAGACGAAAACTTAAATCTCCTTTGCTTATACATGAAACAACTATAAGAACAAGTTGGATTTATTTAACCAGTGAGTTGGATTTTGTACAAAGTGGGTATCACACCCAGCTTGAGGTCTGCTGTACTGACTGAAACAAATTAAGGCATCAAATGAGCATTTCCCTTCTCCCTGTACTATGGAAAAGTTTTTAAGGTCTTTTTGAAGTACTTTGATCAAGCTTTGAAATCATCTTAGTGGATTACTATTGTATGAACACTGTAATTTATAGTGCTTGACCTAAGCAGCTCTTTGTCTCACAGCCATATTCAAAACAATAGCAGGAAAGTGAGAAACACAAGGGGAACCCAAGCTGTTCTGGTTATTATTTAATTCATAATTCCATCTCCTTATTTAATCTTTGGAATCCAGGCGTGTCCTTAATCAAACAGGTTCAGACCATGTTTACTATGTATAGTAAGCTTACTTTCGAGTAAAAAGAAGAGATGATCCAAACTTTGTCACACGTGACCCTTCCTTAACCTAAGGGACACTTGACACAGACAGGTTCAGATAGGAGCTTCCTATAAATGGAGACATTGCAGGCAAACTCCTATTGTTCGCCCTTCAGTTTCCTCTCTAGTTAAGCTTGCTTTGTTCCTTAACCCTAATCAAGAATGTGCCCACTGGGGGATTTTTCTCCTCCCATCTTGTCACAAAACAGTTACACTTTGAAGCAACTTGCTCCCATCAGATCACACAGAAAATGGCAAGCTCCCCCAAGCTGAACGAGCTAGGAGTGTTTCTCCAACTAAATCCCACAGATATTTTACTATTTTTAGTCATAATTTTAATCAGCTGAACACCACCACCCAGGTTGAAATAGCTATAAAAACTTACAATTTTTTTGGGGGGGGGCATCTTTTGCCTAAACATTTGCTGAGGGCATGAACTTCATTCCATATTTAACCCTGTAAAAATCTTATCATCTTAGTTAAAAGTTTTATGATCTTTCAGGTCCCTACGTATGCACTTGAATATTTTGGCACGTGGAGGATGCTTAGGGTTGTGCCTTACCCCAAAGAGATTAGCCCAGTTGCTCCCCGTCCCCCACCAGATACATGCATCAGGACTTAGATGGGATACATATTGGTCCTGGAATCATTTTCTAGAGAAAAAGAGCCAAATAGTGAGAAAATGCAGACTACATGTGCATGTAGAAGGAAACTGGCAAAGGCTAGTGAAGGGGAAGATGACCAAAGAATGCAAAAGGAAGGGAAGAAACACAGGGAAGCAGTAAAGATTTAATTCAATCAAAACACTAGGTCTTTAGATGGCAGCAGTTAAAAAGAGCAGACGTCTAAGGTATCTGAGTTCCAAAGAGAAAAGGAAGCAATGGGTGTAGCTCCCCAGTGAGAGGCAAGTGAATTAACTGTTCACTTTGGCATTAATTAGTGTGGCCCACCAGGGATCATTTAGTAGATTACCTCATCAGAGAGCTAAGCCATCCCCTGGTGGCTTGAATGAGTTAATGCACCCCCCAAAGACCAACAATTGATCATCTTTTCCAGGGTGGAATCAAACCTTGCAGATAATGAGCAGGTACACACACCTATGGTTAAAAGAAAATTGTTTCCCCTGGAGGTCCAGCTTTCTACTGTTGACCCCCAAGCCTTCTCTTTTATATGTGATTTTAGGAGTGTTTTGAAGAGTTGACATACACCTCACTAGAAGGCAAAAAGGAAAAAAAAAAGGATTCTTAATTGTTTATGATTTTGGGCGGACTACATAGATGGAGGGGTGGGAAGAAGTCTATGATGTCACCTTAAATATCAGTACTGCATAAGCTTTGCTTTGAGCTGAGCCCTCTCCAGCTTTCAAATGGGTCCCTTATGTGTTTGTGAGGGCAGATGCTTGGCAAGTCTATATATGTCAGAGAGAACATCATTTAGTTTTACGTTTTACACCCACTCCTGCTTTCTGGCTTGGCATAATTCATTAGCGCGGTGTGCAGAATGCTGCATAAAACAAGATTTGGCTTTCACGTTAACGTTATAATGACGACAGCCATAAAAATAAGTTGTTATCCCATACCTACTTTCCAGGGCTGATATAAACATTGTTTGAACTAAAAAAACCAAACAAGCAAACAACACATAGAGATGGAACACAGACAAGTATTTTTAACAGAAAGGAAAAAAAAAATCTAGGAGGCTTTAAGCTTTTAATTTGGGAACATTACTCCTTTCTCCCTCAGATCCCTCCAAAAGTAGTACATCATATAATAATCTGTTAGTTTTTGTGCATGAACAACTTACTTTTGACGAACTTACAGTACGTACACTTTACCGCTGGGTTTTTTCTCACTTTTAAGAGCCAAATTTTCAAGCCTCCTTCATAGGAGGTGGTACCTTTTCTGGAGAACACAAGTACCTTCTCACAACACATTATGTCAGGGCACCAAGTAGACGAATAAATACAACACGCAAGCACCTTTTTTATTTTTTAATTTATTTGTGCACGCTCATCATAAATTTGTTTAATGTAAAACAAACAAATCTTTGACAAGGGTTTAACAGGATTTGCAACATCTGTGCAGATAAATGTAATTTATTCCTGAAGAAGAAAAAGCAGTTTAGAGCAGGCCATGAAAGCTGCTTTTAACAACATTTTTGTTTAAAGTGTGTGCGTATCAAGGCAATATAGTCATGGTTTCAAATCATTCTATTTCACTCACAAAACCTGCATGATGAATTTTATACTGAAATAGAAGTTTGCCTGACACTGCTTCACCACTTCATCTTCTTCTTCCTCTTTCTTTTGATTTAAGGCAGCCCACTACAAAGTTAAAATCTACAGGTTTGGACCTGACATGTATCCTTTGAAAGGAAAAACAACAGGAAGATTTTTGCAAACCTTCTTAGGTACAAAATGAACAAAGTATAAAAGATATATTTAGTATTTTGAAAAAAACTAAGCAATGTATACAACCTAAAGTTGTTTGTAGAAGTTACATTGTTATTAATATTTCTAAAATAACCTATTCAATCTTATAAAAGTTATTATATTTCATCAGCACGGGAGCACGTATTTTACTAAATACATTTTTAGGTACAGATTGACTTTTAACTTCTCAAAAGATAGGTTTATTATTAATTTATTGATGTTTTGCTCTACCCTGAAATCTGCTTTATAGTATATAAAAGTGAATAAATTAAAGTGAACAAATAGAAAATCTCTTTTATTTTGCTTATTTAAAAATTGCCCTAGGTTTATTTCTGGTATAGTTAGTTCATTCAAAGCTGAACATTTCTAATGCCTAAATTACTTAAGTGTTATATAATTATGGTGGTATAAAATGCATATGCAAAGCAGTGTACGAAATGTGTTTTTAAAAAATTTTACTCATAAAAGTACTGGCTCACATACGTCCCAACAATCAGCCATGTTTAAAGATCAACTCTTCTCAGTGGGGTCACTGAGCTTCAGTCCTCTCCTCTTAGACCCCATTCCATGAGTGTGGTTTCTAGATACTAATGCTTTAAATGAGATAAGTGTAAAATGTTTGGTGTTCAAATAAGCATCATACAAAGAGGAAATTCTCATCAGGTGTATTTTCACAGCTTGGCTTAATGTCACAGAACTCTGGAAGCCATAGAGACTGGACAAAATAAGCACATAGCACACGCTGCCAGGAGCCCTGCAGGTAGATGCCAAATTTTAGTTTCAAACTTCTTGCCTTCAGCTTTTCCAGGTTTGTGCTAGATTATTCCATGAGGGTAATGCAACCCTGGGTATCTGTGAATGTACATGAAGAGAAAGGGAGAGGGAGAGACAATGAATACAGACTTTGAAAAAGAAAAAAAAAATAAGAGGGTGATTCGGTAACTGGGAGGAGAATTGAAAAATCACACCTTTCAGTCTTCACATTTTTTCTTTTGTTCAGCATACAAAGAGAAACCATCCGGAAGAAAGAAAGATTATGACTATCTATAAACTAACTGTTTGACAGAGACAGAAATGCTGATAATGAGTGGGTTGTGTCTGTAGTTCTTGGCTGTTCACATCAGCAAGGGATGAAGGAAAACAGAAACTCTTGATATGTTTGTCTAAAGAGGTAGTGGTGTGACCACGGGCAGCAAGAGTTCAGCTGAAGTTCAGGGCAGATGTTGCCAGGAGTTTACACTGCAGGAAAGTAAAAACTGCTTCCGGATTCACCTTTTCCTCCCAGCTCCTCTTCCAGGATCTTCAGGGTCAAACTGTGCTATGGCATAAGGTGACAATGTCCGTGGGGAAACTGGCTTTGAGCAGGATGCCCCTCTCTCGGTTGCAGTCCAGCTCCTGGATAAATCCGTACCAATAGATGACTAAGCCTGGCCCAAATCTGCAAAAACACCAGAAAATAACACACACACATTGTATCAATATAGCTTTAGAAAGTCATCTTGGAGGCACTGATAAGATGATTGAATGACTGGATTGCACAAAGCTGTTTTGGTCCCTATCAATATGACTGAAAATGGCTGAACTTACAGCAAAGAGCGAGTTGAACACGTACTGCCACCTCGGGCAGATCTGTTACCTTTCCTTCCAGGAAGCGGAAGTATTTCAGATATTGGAACTCCCCATCTTACCTTTCAGGAAGGTGCTAGGAACATGGGCTGATGTAACTACTTAGCTGAGGGCGGACAAAAATCAACGGAGGAACGGCCATGAGCTGGGGAACACCTGGCTTGGGATTTTAGTCTCCTAACATTTAGTGCTATTTTAAAAATTAAATTTGCCTACTTTCAGCGAAAGAAAAGAATGTCTGAAAAGTGATTTAAGAAAATGTAACAGCTTAAGGTCCAAGAGGCTACGATAGTTCCAATGTCCTATTCACGCACCCACAGGGCTGGAAGTACCTCCTGTCCTCCATGTGACACACTGGGATCCCTCAGAGACCATCTCCCTCACCCCTCGCTCTCTGCGTCACACCCTGGGTGCGGGCGCTGCATGGAGTCTGGTCACTGGTTCTTATGGAAATGTGGAATAAGGTCATGTAGGCTTGTGACAAAGTATAGACAGCTGCAGGCTTAAAACCTCAATATTTCTGAGTTTTGCCTCCGGATTATCTCCGATTTTGCTAGCAGTGACTGATCCCCGCCAGGCAGACTCAGGAAGTAGCCCTATAGACTACTTCACCCATCAGGAAGTTGAGACCTTTAGGCTGGGTTCATAAAGATGTAATCACTATCAATCACGGCGCACAGAGAGATGTTTTGCACATCAGTTTCACGTTTTTCCTACCGAGAACATTTAATTAAAGGGCAGCCCTAGTTTTGGTGTAGTGTTGCAGGAATTTTACAGTGAAATCATAAATTATGAATGCTGGGTTAGTAAAAGGATGTCTAAAAACAGAACTGCTTTCTGTATTCTAACATTACAGCAGGCTGTACCACGCTAGGCCAAAAGGCTTTTTCCTTCTATGATTTATTATATGCTGTAGTGTACTTGCCAAAACTAACAGTACAGGATGGGCTGCGAGATACTGTATGCACAGGAACAAGTTCAGTTGGATGTCATGGCCTGCTTTATTCGGGGATTCACATCAGGAGGGGAGCCAGGTTGTATTCAAGATTCATTAAAACTTTTTGAGCCCCCTCCGTGCAGGGACAGAACCGTGAGTTGGAAAGCCACCACCTGAACTTGTTCTAGAGACGATGCAGAACGTGTAGAGAAGCCTTGGAGCATGAGGCCCAGCGAGGTTTACCTGCATTCAGATACTCTCTCCGTTCTCACCGTCTCCAAGGAAGAGTTTCCTTTAAGGTCAGAAGGATTAGGCTATCTACGCACGCACGGGGTGTGTGGGCCCCCAAGTTCAAAGGCGGCATGAAGGCTCACACATGGCCAAGAACTTGCTTCCGTTTAACCAAGGGTTTCTTCGTAACTTTCAATCACAAACCATTGTCTCTAACTGGAACACAAACCATTTGATCCCTTTATTTTACAAAGAGCTCTGTAATTAGTACCAAATGATCTTAGATTTGTCAAAACAAATCTGGCAAGAGCAGGAAGATGTGCGATTCCAGGGACCGTGTCTGAGAAGCCTCGAAGCTCCCCATCGGCGAAGCACCCCTGAGCCACAGCGCCGGCAGACCTAACACATTCTTCCCTTTTATTATACAGCTGTTCTGGAGACCAGGATGTTCTTTAGAAAGGCACCAATATTTTCACAGAGGGAGGAAAAAACTGTGATCTAACGAGTCATGGAGAAGAACAAAAGAATATATGGGGGTCATAAAAAACAAGCCCAGTGTTTTAAAGATTTAATAAAACAAAAACACATATCACCAGCACGGAGAGAGGTAGAGCAGCCTGCACTTTCCCTGAACAGCTAAATCATAAGCCAAAGGACACGGAGCATGACAGCTCTTTACAAAAACGGCATTTTCTAGGCAGAAAAGCCCAGACTGGGGAACACCTCAATGCTCAAGAAAATGGACTTGTTTCACTTGTGAGGCAACAGATGAAACCTGCAACTCAGAAAGGTTTTGCAAGACTGCGAAGCTGAACATTTCATGTAGTGGTTCACACCTGGGATTCCCTAAAGGCAGTAACATGGATCTATGGACATTTTTAGTAGGATTCATTAATAAGGTTCTACCATCTGTCTAAGTCTTTATGTTTCTTATGGAATTATATTAAGTTAGGTAATTATATTAAGTTAGCTCAAAATCTGATTGAAGATATGTGCCCAATTAATTAAAAACAAGGAAATACAACTTCCCTTTGTAAATAGAGATTGGAGAGAGGGTTTCAAATTATGTGAACTTTGGGTGACAAAAACAATCGGGACTTTAGAGGGTGACAAGTGTGCAACTTTAATGGCAGAACAACATCTGGCCTTGTTCCCAGCACCTACTTTAGTGCATTTCTGAACTTTCTCCAATAGCTCAGGATCCAGAGATTATCAGATCCTGGCAAGATAACCTTTCAGCAACTTACCTGTTTATGAGGAAGCTGACCACATTTAGCAACTTTATATAATTAAATCCTTGGTATGTGAACTAAAAGAAGGGAAATATTTGGTTGCTAATTTGAAAAACCAAGCAATCAAAAATGGCATCATTTCCTTCTGAAAAAGACCCTAGGAAATTTTCATGTATGTCAAATGCACGCTTGTGGGTTGAGCAATTTTACCTTTTTGTCGCCTATTCTCCTTAACTGTGGCAGCACTGGACAAGAATTGAGATCACTAGGAAAGCAAATATAACCTTTGTAACCAATAAAAATCAAAGAGACTCTGTTAACGGCATTTAAGACAAAACAAGAGTCCCTGGGTCTGAGGGAATGTGCAAAACAGAGGGTTGTTCTGCTACTGGGACTGCAGCCTGCCGACCAGCCTGGAGACACTCAGTAAGGGGATGTACACAGACATCTGAATTGATTCTGTAAACACTTTTCAAGGCTGAATATAATTTTATGGTTGCTAGACTCATGGTCAAGTCATAAGATCAAAGAACCCCCAACAGATTTTAAAGACTCCTGGGCAGCAGAGACTAGAATGTGAGTGACTTCTGAATAAGTAATTTTGCTTGCAAATAAAATGCCACCCAAATTAGCAAAAACAACAAATACCCCTTGACAAAATGGGAGGTGAAAGTCAAGAGCCATGATAGACTTTGAAGGCATGACAGATGAAGTTCTTCATGAATAATGACAACCTTACAAATATGTTCAAAATGTGTTTCTTCTGGTTTCCTTCCATTTTGGGGTATCGAGAGAAATTAAGAAGGACACCGTGGAACCAAAGCTGGGTATACACGTTTGTTTCACCATTTGTCTCTTTGTTACACTGGGACTCTGTCGAGGGGAAAGACTATGTTTTCTTTATATTCACGTCCTCCATGCCTAGGGCCTGGCATGTGTAGATACCCTCAAGGACAAAATGGAGAACACAGGTTAGTAATTATAGGATCAGGCAGCTTTGTACTGGTTATCGAGTCAGTGTCGGTGTGTAGACAGGGTGCAGGCAGGACTCGGCATGGCCGCAGCGTGGCATTTTTATTAATGACCAGGGTAAGCCTACTAATGGCATACTGACAGGTCACAGTGATGATAATAGCAGTAGTTACAACAATGTTAATTATTAACACTTTCATAGCTAGACACTGTTCTAAGCACTTTACATATATCAAACCACTTAATTCTTATGCCAACCCCACAGGTAGGTCCCTGTTCTACAAGTGAAGAGATCAAGGCACAGAACAATTAAGTAGGTTGCCTAACGTCTCACAGCTAAAAAGTGGAGGAACCAGTTTTAGAACCTAAGGCAGTCTGTGGTGGTGCTCATTATGATGGAGTGATCAGTTTACTAAACAGGGTGATAGAGTATTAGACTTTAACCAGAACAAGAGAGGAAATGCCCTTTGCACGATTCAGACCACACCTGGGGTGCTTCGGAGGGTTCTAGCGTCATATTTTAAGGGGAATATCTCCAGGCTGGGATGGACCTGAAGGAGAATCCAAGGATATGGTTAGAATAACAGAGTATGCTGGACCCAGAAATGAACAGTCGAGGTGGTAACACACTCTCCATCTTCTGATTTTGAGAGTGCTCTTGGAGAGGAAGGATTTGATTCATGCTGTAGCTCTCAAGTGTAGACTTAGGACAATGTTTGAAAGTAGCCAAGAACTGGATTTTGATTCAACACAGATACATTTGTTTCTACACTTGAAACTTTTGAAGACATGGAGTAAGCTGCCTTGCAAAATAGTGATATCACTAGCTCTATTAAATCAAGGCTGGGCTTTCGTGAATTTTAAAAAATTGAGCCAATTTATATACAAATTGGAGATTTTTACATAAAATCCTGCAAAGATTCAGCTTCTTTTAAGAAATAAATCGATCTGGCATCAACCAGCTGGAGATGAGTAACAACTGTCTCCCTCAGAAATAACCTACGCTCGCAGGTTTGCCACAGTCCCCGCCACTCTCTGTTACTCCCCGGTGCTGAGACACAGTGCCAGGTGTCATCCATCATCATGCTTATACTGCGATTTTCTTATGGCAGAGAACTATTTCTCTATAATCATGCCTCTATTAAATGGGGGAAAGCAAAACACAACCTTAGAGGGTTTCATATTTCAACAAAGAAATGGAAGAGGACAAATTTCTTTCCTTATGTCCCACCTACTTTACTTATTTATGGTGTCCACCCAGCCCCTGTGTGCATTTGAGTGTTTGACCCCTTCCCTAACTTCTAACCCAGAGGTTCCCAACCTTGGGCCAGAGACCTTTGAGGGGTTGTGAAGAGATTATAAAAGGTCACTATGTGTACCAAGCACTATCTCCAGACAGAAAAAATATGTCTTGTTTTATTTTAAAAAGTGTAGGTAATAAAATAGGATTCATGGCAGCTTTCAGTTATGTATTCATTTCCTAAATAGATGGAATATAAAGGCATAGCTGTTATGTGGGAGTGGGTTAGCAAAAATTGTTTTTTTTTTTTATTTTAAAGAAGATGTTCAATTTGACAAGGTTGGGGGACATGGTTCTGCTTGGCTCCACCTCTTCATACAGATGAATGTGTTATGGACAGGTGAACAGCACACACATAGGAGCACCAATGATATGGTAACACCAGGTCATCCTGAATATGGGTGAAAATACTTAGCAAATTGGTAACTAACCTGTCCCTGAACATATGGTTTTTCTTCACAGTAAAAAGTGAGCTGGAAAAAAAGACATAGATACAGTACCAGGTCCCATTTAGAATTCACCCCACTGAGAGTAGTCTCACCAGTGTTATCTATAGGGAGGAAGGTACAGCAGAGAACTGTCAAACGAAATCGAATAACAGCAGTAATGAAAGAACAACCGCAGCAAAGGTGGTGCTGGAGTTCCCGCTGAGTGGCAGTTCAGAGCTGCAGAGAGATATCGTGGTAGGTAGACTTCTAAGGTGGCCTCAAGGATCCCTGCCTCTTGCCCTGTGTCATCCCCTCTTTTTGAGAGTGGACTGGACCACTCTAATGACTTGCTTGTAACAGAAAGAATATGGCAAAAGTGGCAGGATGTCTCTTCTGTGACTTCCCTCTTTCTGCTGGACTCTGTTGCCCTCTCTGCTTAGCATGCTTTGCTGAAGCACACTGCCATGTGGGAGAGGCCCCTTGTGATAAGGGGCTGAGGCCATTTGTGGTCAACAGCCAGTGAGGAACTGCAGCCCTTAGTCCCACAGTCCATGAGGAAGTGAATCCTGCCGACAACCACCAAGACAGCCTGGAAGTGGAGCCATCCTCAGTCGAACCTTCAGATGAGGCCACAGACCCTGGGCCAGTGCGGCCTGCGAGAGGCTGTGCAGTGGGGGACCCCGCCTTGCTGTGCCCGTATTCCTGACGCACAGAAACTGAGAGACGAGTGTTCAGTATTTTAAGCCATCTAGTATTGGAGTCATCTGTTATATAGCAGTAGATAACTCACATAAATATGCACCACAGACTCAAATTTAAGTATACATCAAATACTATTCTTCACATATGCAGTATGGAGAGTCCTATTGGGTATAGATTGGCTATTTCAGTTACAATTACTCCCAAAATTTACAGTACAAGGGGTTACTGAAGGAGATTATCAGTGAGAAGCGACTCTCTGTCAAGGGCAATCCCAATTACTAAGCAACTCTGTGCTTTTATACTAACAGACTCCTTGGCTTCTAACTTCCACTATACACTAACATCTCTCCTTACTGCATATCTAGGATTCTGGAGCTACATAAAATGAAGAATTCTCCATGACTTTTCTAGTTCTGTGTTTTTGGTGTTAAACATAGTTACTCAGTTCTAAAGCTATAAATTTGAAAGGGCTGGTTATAGGCCTTAACACTTCGCCAGTCAAGGTGAATGAATGACTGCTAATGATTAGGGAAGAGACATTTAAAAAACAAAAGCAATGATAACAACAACAACAACAACAACAAAACGGCAACAACAAAAAACCCCCACCACCCAATTGTGATGGTCCATGGCTACCGGTATTGGGGCAAACAGACTCTGTCTATCTCAACAGATGTTAAGGACAGTCCAGAAAAAACAAATGTGGGTTACTTTTTGTTCAGTTTTAAAAAGGCAGTGAAAGCCATAATAAAATTTTAAAAGATTGTCACCAAGAATGTTTTAAAAATGGTACTTCGGTAAGTAAATTCATAGTTTTCCAGAAAAATCTAGCTCTCCTCAGATAAGCCCTGAGGATTTCGGATTGCAAATGTTTGATGGAATCGAAGTTATAAATTGTATCTTTCAGTTTGAGGTTTTCTATAACTCTCTGAGAAACTCAGTGGTACAGACAGAAAATTAGGGCCCCCAAATTCAGGAAGAACTTTCTTACTCTTTTTTTTATTTTTAACTGTTAAACAAAACACTCCCCTTTCCTCGCCATGCCTTTGCACTATCCTATAATGCAGGAATTACTTGTTTTTACTTATGGAGAAGATTGTTAACTTTCTATTGTTATACTTTTCCTTGAGGCATCTTCTTCAGAGAGTGTTGAAAAGAAAGGTAGACTCAGGAATTTAGAGATTTCTCATCATTTATTAGGTAGCATTTTGCTAAATTAGCTCCAATAACCCTTGGTTGATTTCCTGAAGCCAGTTTAGCTTCTAGGTCTCCACAGACTTCAGGGGGTCCCCTTGATGAATCATTATGTCTTTAAAGACACTGTCTGAATACGTTTACAATAAATAATACAATGATTCCAATAACCAACAACAAAGAGGTAACTAACATTTACTAAGCACTTATTACATGACAGGCAGTGTTTCAAGCAGTTTTACATGTATAGACTAACTTGATACCACTACTCACCACCACCCTATGAAGGGGACACCATGATTATCCTCATTTTATAGATGGAAAAACTAGGGCACAAAAATGACCAGACTTTGAACCCAAGCAGTCTGGCTCTATGGCTTACGCTTGTAACTACTATACTTTATTGTCTCTCATTACACCTTGTGTTTACAGAGCCATTTATAACAGTTATTCAACTTTGAAAAATATTTACAACACCTGGAAGAGAGAGAAAAGCAGGGGCCCAGAAGCAACACAACTAATCAGAAGCCCGGGGTATGAGCTGGGATCCACCTGTCTATACGGGGAATAATTCTTCTCAGTATGAAGTTAATCATCTCACACTAAAAAGTTTATCTAGCTACTCATTTCGATTTAAGTGCCACCACATTTAGGAAGTATATGGAAAAGCAACCTATAATTCAGGCAAAAGAAATTCAAATGATTACATTTGAGGGAACATATTTAAAGGCCTTGACAGTCAGGTGGAAGTAAGCTAGGGAATGAGAATTACAAAATCACTACATAAAGTTCAGAGATGAGAAATTGTTTCGCCCTGGGAAAGGGGTTCAGAAGTTATGGGGCAGAATCTAAACATGAGGGAAGAGGAGTAAATCCAGAACACTGCCACGGCCTGTTATATAAATGGAAATAAACAGCTGGAATAAGTTATGAGGAAAACTGAGGGAAGCAACGGGTCTAAGTGAGCGTGTGAGGTGGAGATTTGTTTTCCCAGGAAAGAAGGTTCAGACTCGCTGAACGGTGTTGATGAAGTGAACCCCAAAGGCCCAGTTTTGCTCCTAAAATATCTCTAGTATACAGATGCATCTTATGTTTGCACCATTAATTTGGCTTATCCATGTTTTTAGCTCTGTGAGAAAACCACTACATGTATTTCTAAACATTAGTACGCTTTTACATCACTTCTGGTAATATAATAAGACATTGAAGAGTGGTAGGAATCATATACTATTACACAATTTGCCTCCCTGCACAGTATAAGAGAAACTCATGAAATGGATTTAATACTTTTCCCAACGAGCTGTATTACCATGATTACATAAAAAAAGATTCTCAGTGCACTAGGGTCCTACAATCTAGATCTGGATCAAGTTGACAAAACAAACCATTTTCCACTGAAGGATGACAAAGTGGACTATGGAATGATTTGAGAATTTTAGTCAAGTTTCTTGTCCGTGGGTGTCTTCATCAAACAATAAAAACAAATCTAGTTGTATTGATTGAAATCTTTGTTCCCAGCCAAAATCTTTTACTTTAATTCATAGGCAAATAGAAAACTCCCTCTCTAAAAGAGAAACAGCAGAGAATGACACACACACACACACACACATATATATAAAAGTATATATATATACTTATATATTATAAAAAAAGTATATATATATATTTTTTTCCTTTTTCCTTTCTCATTTTGAATTGCTGTGTGAGGTCTGTGCTATCTTCTGAGGATATGTGCAGACATGTGGCTGTTGGAAGTCGATTGTTTCACCATCAAAAAGGCTTGCATGTGGTTTTTATGAAGACTGCATTTTCAAACACATAGTTCAGGACGAAGGAGAAATATAAAACATCTTGTAATTGTTTTAAAATAAACTCTTACACTGTTTATTTAGTTTTAATCTGTGTGTTGTAGATTGGTTATGCACTTGTTAATCACTGCTGTATGCATCTCCAGACAGAGTTGTAAATAACTTTTCAGTCCAAGTGAAATACGCTTGCACATGTTTATATGCAAAGTATGTGTGTATTTATGCCTGTGTGTAAATATGTGTATAATAATAATAGATTAGTGATCATGTAATATAACATCGTAAGGTTCTGGCACTATGGTCAATTTAATATACAATGCAAATATTCTTTTTTTGTAGAAATGAAATAAAAATATGATAATAATATGGTTGTTTCACTTACTTTTTTTGCTTGGCAGGTCTGTGTTTGCAAACTAAAATTACTAAAGAAAGAGGATCGTATTTGTAAGTATTCTTGCTCAATTTGTGGATCTTGATTATTAAAAATGCAACCCTATCTCTTTGAAACAATTTACTTTCTATAATTGTAAAAATAAAAAAGTAAAAATATTGTAACTCCTAACTCACTTCAGGCCTTTATGCCACATGGAAAATAAAAATACAATATGTTAAAGAAAATTTAAAATGTATATAAAATAAATACACAATCACAATATGCTGAAATTCTCCTTGGTGTTTATATACCTTGATATTTTCATGTCCATGTTCAATTACCTGAAAAAGTGCTTTATTTCTACTTGACTTTGTCCTGTCTTGGATATACTTAGATGCTTATAGTCTTTCTAGCCTACTGTAAATCTCTCCTCAGAAGACAAAAAATAGGAAACACAGGCAGAAGCTATTTTGTTTTGTTGTCTTTAGTCTCTGTTTTCTTGGAGAGATGTTTACTCCTGCCATACGTCAGCCCCTCTGAATTTACCTGTTAAGAATCCACATACAAGCTTGTGAATCCATCCTAGGAGTACAGAGCACAAAGAAGAAAGGTTCCTCTCCATAGGTTGCATACAACTGAAATTTTGATAACATACGAACACATCTACTCACATCTTAAGAGTAAAATATACCAATTGATTAACTAAATGCCAAAGGGTTCATGGTAAAAGAATAATTAGAGCAATGACATAGTATTCTAGAAGTTTTCAACTATATTGTATTTATTCATATATTGACTCTTTTAATTTTCTCCATGGTATGTCCATTTTTTTGAGGCGAGAATGAAGGGTGGCAATTGGGGTCTAGAGACATAGAGGGATGTTGCAGTCAGAAGAATACTGCATGATGATTTCATTATGAAACCGGAGGATGAGCTTAAGGATGGCCCTGGTTTCTATTTCAAAGGAGGATGCATGGAGTGAGCAGTACACATCCTAAAACGGGAAGGGAGAAATAATAGCAAATGCACTGAAAGAAACAGAAACTCTAAAAGTAATAAAGTACCCAAGGTCATGTTTACATTGAAAACATGTAAGAACTAAGAGTGAGAGAATATGTCATGTGGACCTCGAGTGCAAATCTTATCTATCTACCTAGAATTTATATTTCAGCCTTCTTCCAAAAGTTGGGGGTAGTTTACATAATTGGTTGTGTGAATTATTACATGTTTTCTCAGTTATTTCCCCAGGGAAACACGCCAAAGGCAAACCCATCCTTTCAGCTGATTTAGTGTTTGATGCCAGAGAATTTATAATTGATATGACAGCCATAATGGATAGTGATCATCGCGTTGGCAAAGCCTGGGCTGACAGTGCTGTAGTCCGTTTTGGTGCTCGCCAGTTAGTCTGCCATCAGACACACTGCGATAAATGTTGAGGATATTTCTGAACTTTTCACTTCCAACTTTATGAATATTAGAAATGCATTATAAAGTAGGAGACTATAGTGCACAAATATTGCTTACCCCAATATGTTTTTTCACAGTCTTTTATTTTTAGGTATAGAGGGAATGGGGTTTCTTTTTTCCCTTGGCTCATTTCTCTAATGATCACAGGGTAACCCAAAGTTCAGTCAGACATTTATCTCAAGGCACAAAGAGATTTATGCATTCTGGATATATAAAAGTCTGCTTAAAATAAAAAAAAAAAATCGGAATTTTCATCCTTGGCAAAGTCAAATAACTAAAGGATTAAGGCTGATACATGTTTGCCCTATAAATCTATCAGTAACCAAATGTGACACAATGCTTCAGGTATGTCAGATCCCAACTTGCTCTAAATGGGTAGTTAAAATTTTCTCTTATTCACAGTAAACATTTCATGATAAGGAGAATCTCTTTGTCTAGCCAACCCAGTCCCCAAAAGCAAAATCTCCCAATTTTACAGGTCCATGAAAGCAAATGCTGGAAAGGGACAAAATTAATTAGAAGTTAGAAATGTCTGGGTTCATTAGGAAAAATGATCAGGTAAGGAAAAACAACTTTAAAAAAGTGGGTCTCAGAGAAAAAGAAGATACAGAAAATCTAGCTTTGCAGTTACCAAACAAATACTTCTAGAATGTAAGCTTCATGAGGGCAGCTTGTATTTTGGTGGCATGTAGGAGTCAGCCAATAAGTATCTGTTGAGTGAATATCGGAATGCAGGAATGATTACCAATATAGAGTTCCCTACCCTAGGAGAGGCTGTGAGGGGGAAAAATGCATTTTGGGGGAAAAATCTTTTGCTGTTAATTCTTTACCATACAGAAAAGAAAAATAATTTTTATATATCAAAAATGAGCCTTAAAATACATGCTAGTAGATCACTTCTCAAGAGCTAGCTCCCAGATTGCTGGGATTGCTATTAGGAAGCTATGCTTTCTAAGATGTTACGGGGAAGATGGTGTTGTGGTTTAAAGCCCAGTTGACACCAAGAGGACTGGTCCCTGGAAGTAACACTACTGATGGTAGAGGTGGTGGCGGGAAGGGTATGTAGGAATTGGCTGCTAGGGAAGAAAAACTAAGCACTTGGGAACCAATTGCTGCACACAGGTGGCTCTTGCATCCTTTAAATACAATCAATTCAGGTAAGCTTTTGTTTACAGTAGCTGTTATCTAGAAGATAAGGCTGTAAAAACATCAATCAAAATGAAGTACTACTGTTTCTGGCCATATCTCAGCAGGTTCATCTGTTTTATTTCTTCCTCCTTTTCCACATACCTTAAGGTGTTTAAGATGAGTGAAGAGATAGCAAACTATTAAAGTGAACTGTATTTGTGTATGACACATGGGTTTGTACTCCTTGAACCACAAATACCATCCCTACAGTGCCTATATTATTCCCAGGTTAAACATGAGCCTGTGTTCCTCACAGCTTTATTTTCAATAAAATATAAACTCTGCAAAATCATCTCCTCACCGTTTTCAATGATGCACCTTTAAGAAAATGAGAATCTTATGGCATCTATATGTTGGTGTGGGGCTTTTAATGTATTTACACCCTCCTTCCCCCCCCCAAAAGAGCCATGCACAATAAAATAGCAAAATAGAAATACAAAATTAAGCTCAGCAAAAGGAAAATGCAAGTATATGAACTTCAAAGTCAACTTTAAAGTTATAAAACTTTAAGTCTGTAAGGATGCCAATGGGTTATATTTTTAAAGGCATAGCTTAATTAATGCTGGATCCACAATATGGGCTCTGAGCCAGGGAAATTTCCAAGTGAAGAGGGAAGCTCTGCTTAGGGAATGAAAAGGCATAGGGGTCCAGCTCCGGAGAATGGTTCCCAGCAGGGCAGTGAGGTGAGCAGAAGAGGCTTGACCTTATGAGCAGACAGACACATGGCAGGGGAGTGGATGCCATTGCTAGACAGGGCTGGCAGGCCATCCTGGGCAAGATTCAGGTTGTGCTCATAGTCTGCGTGGTGGAAAATATCTGTCTGTCATCCTTCAGGTACTGAGTCATTCTGCAGTTCTGGGCTTCATGAGTAATTTCTTCTATTAATATTAGGTTCGCTTCTAAATACAACTAGAGTAAGGCATTCCAGTAAATGTAATGTCCCTGCAGTTAATCCACGAATGACTTTACTCCAGATTTATTTTCCTGGCATAGTTCTGACCTCTGGGACTGTTGGAAGATACACACTATTTAATTATTATTTCTTTGAGTAAAATAATGCCACTGATAATACTACTTATAATAACAACCATAATCATAATAGCATATAGTATTTGTTTATTTCAGTAAATTTAGGGTGTACAAGTGTTTTTTGTTACATGAATTAACTGTATAATGCTGAAGTCAAGGGTAACAATGTGCCCACCACCAGAACAGTGTATGCTGTATCTGAAAGGTAGATTTTTATCCCTCACTCCCTCTCAACCTGCCCCCTTCTTACTTTCCAAAGTCCATTACACCACTTTTATGACCATATATATCCCTCATTTAGCTCTGTGAGAACATGTGGTGTTTGGTTTTCTATTCTTGAGATACTTCACTTAGGATAATGGTCTCCAGTTTCATCCAAGTTACTACAAAAGAGAGTAGTATTTCATACCTTTTTATGGCTGAGTAATACTCCATGGTGTGTGTGTGTGTGTTCATATATATATATATATATATATACATATACATATACACATTTTCGTTATCCATCCATTCATCTGCTGATGGGTGCTTAGGTTGATTACACATTGTTACAATTGTAAACTGTGCTATAATAAACATTCAGGTACAGGTGTCTTTTTGTAAAATGACTTCATTTCCTTTGGGTAGATATCCAATAGTTGGATTCCTGGATCAAATAGTAGGCCCACTTTCAGTTTTTTGAGGGATTTGCATACTGTTTTCCTTAGAGGTTGTGCTAATTTACATTACTATGAACAGTGTATAAGCATTTCTTTTTCACTGCAACTGTGCCAACATCTATCATTTTTTAACTTTTTAACAATGACCATTCTGATAGGGGTGAGGAGGTATCTCATCATGATTTTAATTTGGATTTCCTTGATGATTAGTGATGTTGAGCATTTTTTCATATATTTTTTGGCCATTTGCCTGTGTTCTTGTGAAAAAATCTACTCAAGTCTTTCATACACTTTTTGATGGGGATATTTGTTGTATTCCTGCAGCTTCGTTTGAGTTCTTCGTAGATTCTGGATATTAGCCCTTTGTTAGATGTATCATTTGAGAATATTTTCTCATTCTGTAGGTTGTCTATTTGTTCTGTTGATTATTTTCTTTGCTATGCAGAAACGTTTAGTTTAATTAAGTCTGATTTATTTATTTATGTTGTTGCTGTATTTGCCTTTGGGGTCTTAGTCATACATTCTTTGTTTAGGTGAATGTCTAGAAGAGTTTTTCCTAGGTTTTCTTCTAGAATTTTTATGGTTTCAGGTTGCATTTAAGTCTTTAATCTACCTTGAGTTAAGTTTTGTATATGGTGAGAGACAGAAATCCAGTTTCATTCTTCTGAATGTGGCTATTCAGTTTTCCCAATAACATTTATTGAATAGGGCATCCTTTCCCTATTGCATGTTTTCATCTGCTTTGTTGAAAATCAGTTGGTTATAGCTATATGGCTTTGTTTCCAGGTTCTCTCTTCTATTCCAATGGGCTGTGTGTCTACCTTTATACCAGTACCTTTTATACATGGTACTTTTTATAATAGTACCATGTCATTTTGGTTATTATAGCCTTGTAGTATAATTTGAAGACAGGTAATGGTGATGCCTCCAGATTTGTTCTTTTTGCTTAGGATTACTTTGGCTCTTTTTTAATTTCATATGAAGTTCAGGATTTTTTCTAGATCTGTGAAAAATGATGTTGGTATTTTGATGGGACTTGCATTCAATATGTAAATCACTTGGGTAGCATGGACATTTTAACAATGTTGATTCTTCCAATCCACGAGCATGTGATGTTTTTCCATTTGTTTGTGTCACCTATGATTTCTTTCATCAGTGTTTTGTAGTTCTCCTTGCAAAGATCTTTTACCACCTAGGTTAAGTATATTCCTAGGTAGTTTCTTTGCGGCTATTTTAAATGGTATTGAGTTCTTGATTTGACTCTCAGCTTGACTGAATAAGAAACTCCTTTCTCGATTTGGATGCCCTTTTTATTCTCTTGCCTGATTGCTCTGGCTAGGACTTCCAGTACTGTGTTGAACAGACATTGTTGAGAGTGGGCATCCTTGTTTTATTCCACTTCTTAGGGGGAATGCTTTCAACTTTTTCCCATTCAGTATGATGTTGGTTGTGGGTTTGTCATATGTGGTTTTTTAAAATTTTGAGGTATGTTCCTTCTATGCCTAGTTTGTTGAGGGTTTTTATCATGAATGGGTGTGGGATTTTATTGAATGCTTTTTCTGCATCTATTGAGATAACCCTAAGTTTTTTTGTTTTTAATTCTGTTATGTGGTGAATCATATTATTTATTTGCATATCTTGAACCATCCTTCCATACCCAGGATGAAACCTACTTGATTACGGTAAATTATCTTTTTGATGTGCTGTTGGTTTCAGTTTGCTAGTATTTTGTTTGGGACTTTTGCATCTCTGTTTATGAGGGATATTGGTCTGCATTTTTCTTTTTTTGTTCTGCCCTTTTCTGGCTTAAGGTGTCAGGGTGATACTGGCTTCAGAGAATGCGTTAGGGAGGCTTCCCCCTTCTTGATGTTATGGAATACTTTCAGTAGGATAGGTACCAGTTCTTCTTTGTAGGTCTGGTAGAATTCAGCTGTGAATATGTCTGGTCAGGTGCTTTTTTTCCTTGGGGGATTTTATATTACTGTTTCAATCATACTACTTGTTATTGGTCTGCTCAGGATTTCTCACTTGGGTGGTTCTGCATTTCCAAAAATGTATCTATTTCCTCTAGATTTTCTAGTTTGCATGTATCGAGGTTTTCACAGTAGTCACCAATGATCATTTGTATTTCTGTGGTATCAGTTGCAATAGCTCTCTTCTCATTTCTGATTAGGCTTATTTGAGTGCTTTTTCTTCTATTTTTGCTTAATCGAGCTAGTGGTCTAGCAATTTTGTTTATATTTTCAAAGAATCAATTTTTTGTTTCATTGATCCTTTATATTGCTTTTTGTGGTTTCCATTTTGTTTAGTTTTGCTCTGATCTTTGTTATCACTTTTCTTCTGCTAGCTTTTGGGTTTGGTTTGTTATTCTTTTCCTAGTTCCTTGAAGTGTGACATTAGATTGTTAATTTGTGATCATTCTGTCTTTTTGATGTAGGCATTTAAGGCTATAAACTTCCCTCTTAGCACTGCTTTTGCTGTATCCCTGAGATTTTGGAAGCTTGTGTCATCTTTGTTGCTCCCAAACCTCTTCCCACTTCAATCTCACAGTGAGGGTACTATATGTCTATCTTCAACTGCTTTACCAAGGGACCCTTCCACACCAGACAAGTCATTCTCCTATAAAATGTGGAGGCTGGATGATATCATCTTTGATGTGTCTTCTGTTTTTAACTTTCTCTGCCTTAGTTTTTCCATTTATAAAACAGATATTACTATAATGGCTTTTGTATCCTAGAGTTCAAAGTGGATTTGAGAATAAATAAGCTCCATAACACTTTAATTTGTATATATGAATTGTTGCCTCATTCCAGAATCCCACCCAACAGTAGAATCTCAAAAGAAACTTCCCCTACTCTTCCCCTCTTCATCCCCACCACCCATCTCCCCCTGGATAGACAGATCTGACTAGAGATCAGGAAATGAACCACTAGGAAAAAGAAATACGGATCTGTAAAGTACTAATAAAGACAGTACTAGATAGTACTTTACCTTGGCTTACCCAGGTTTAAAATTTGAGATGAAGAACTGAGGGGAAGGACATGGAAGTAAACCAGAGACAGAAAATTTATAACTAAGCTAGATGCTTCTTTCAACCAGGGAGCAGGAAAGACCATTTCACACAATCATTCCTACTTTTAGAAATAAGAGCGGATCAGCTTCGTGTGACTAGGAGAAACTCTACTTCAAAAGAGACTAGAAAGAATACCCTGGTGATGCAGTGACTTAAATGTTATTTAAATATAGGTTTCTGGGTCTTAATGACATGACTCTGCTGTGCCTGTTTCAACATTTAGGCCCAAGTCACACAGCAAAGAAGAACTGAACACACCAATTTCAGGGGAATGTCTTGAGGTTTCATTGTACCATCCTAAATATTTTCTGTTAGACCAAAAACATTTTTAAAATTTTAATTGATACATAATATTTGCACAGATTTTTGGGGTACACATAATTTGTTAGATGCATAGGATGTGTCATGATCAGGTCAGGGTATCCATCATCTTGAGTATTTACCATTTCTATGTGTTGGGAACATTTCAAGTCTTGTAGGTATTTTGAAATATATAAAATATTGTTGTTAAATATTATCACCCTATTCTATCAAACATTAGAACTTATTCCTTCTATCTAACTGTATATTTGTACCCATTAACCAACCTCTCTTCATACATCCCTCCAAACCCTTCCCAGCCTCTGTTTACCATAATTCTACTCTCTACCTCCATGAGATCAACTTTTCTAACTCCCACATATGAATGAGAACACGAAATATTTATCTTTCTGTGTCTGGCTTATTTCAGTTCAATGATCTCCAGCAGTTCCATCCATGTTGCCACAAATAACATGATTTCTTTCTTTTTTATGACCAAATAATATTCCATTGTGTATATATATCACATTTTCTTCTTTTATTAATATTTGCCCATTGATGGACACTTAGGTTGATTCTATATTTTTTCTATTGTAAATAATGCTATAATAAACATGCTGGTTCAGGTATCTTTTTGGTACACTGATTTTAGACCAAGAGCATTTTGAAAAGTCTTGCCAAGTTTAAGACTTGTAATAAAAAGCCTTAACATTTCTTTTTTAAAAAACAGAAAGAACAAAGCAGCCCAAATGTCCACTGATTGATGAATGGATAAAGAAAATGTGGTACACAAATATAATGGACTATCATACAGTCTTAAAAAGGGAAATCCTGTCACATGCTACAACATGATTGAATTTCAAGGAGGACATAAATTGTGCTAAGTGAAATTAGCCAGTCACAAATGGACAAATACCGTATGCTTTCACTCATTAGGAAGTATCTAAAGTGGTCACAATCATAGAAATATAAAGTGGAAAAGTAGTTGCCAAGGGCTGAGGGAGAGGGGAAATGTGTCTAATAGGTTTGGAGTTTCAGTTTTGCAAGATGAAAGTTCTAGAAAGATCTGTTGCACAAGGTGAATATGCTTGAAATTGGGAACTTAAAAATAGTTAAGATGGCATATTTAACGTTATATGCTTTTGATGCATGATAAAAAAAATGAAAAAGAGAAAGAATAGAAAAGTAACAGAAAAGCATTTAAAACTCCTATTAAAATATCTGAAAAGGGATAAAGGGAGCAGCTGACTTGGGAAACAAATGATGGCTATGGTTTGGGATGGCCTTGGCAAAAGGACCATAGAAAACAGGTGGGATGCTGAGGCTGGCCTTTAAGGATCACAAAATGGGGCTTTAGGAAGCCCAGGGTCCAGCACCAATTTCTATAGCTGCCCAAACCCTTTTTTTTTCTTGCAGTCAATGAAGCATTATCAGACAACTATGTGAAATAAATATGAGGCTAAGGACAGAAAAGCTTTGTTTTGCACGGTAACAGCTGAAGGATCATATGTGAGTACACAAAACTGCAACGCTGGATTCAAAGGACAGGATGAGCTTTCGTAAACTCTAGTTCTATTCCTCAGCTGATGGTGAGCTAAATGCTCCATAGCTCTTCAAACACTCTTGCAAATTGTACAGTAATTTATCTGCTCCTAAAAAAAATACGCATTATTCTGACAACTGAAGAAACTGAGGCTCTCAGAGGTCAAGTGACTTGTTTAAGATCACATGTGAGCGTCTGACAGTGCTGACCCGGTCTACGTCCTTCCAGCATAGTGAGTGCTCCTGTCAGTGTGCAATGCTACCTCCCCTTTGTCCTACCAGCACAATAGGACCAGTGGTGCCTTCTGCCTTCCTGAAAAGGATGCCATGTTCTGGTGACGCACAGATAACATGAACACAGGTCCTGTCTTCCAGTGGCTCTCAGTAGTAAGGGAGACAAGCAGGTTAAAAGATAAACCTGCGAGGGGAGAAACGTTGCCAGAGCTGTGCAGAAGGCCCTATGGTAGCTCGGAGAAGGAAGCAATCGACTCCACCGTGGAAAGCCTCCGAGCAGAGGTGAGGTGGTCTCTGGAGTGAGTCTTGGAGTCCAAGTTCACTGAATGGGTGTAAGAAGGAAAGGACACTTCCGGCGGAGGGAGATGCACATGCAGGCAGTGGTAAGAAAGAGATGGGGGCTTTTGGGACAGTGCAGAAAAGTGCAGGAGAAAGAAAGATGATGGGCGTGCAGAAGTCATAGCTGGAGAGGTCGGGTGGGAGAGTGGCTGATGAGGACCAGGAGGGCGCTGTGTAACAGACGAAGGTGCTTTGAGGGCCCGCCGGGATGCTGCACTAGTGGAACGCCGGATCCTATCAAGCACACGTGGAATGCATGGCAACCCTTCGCCTGAGGGTGATCCTCTTTCGCGAAACCCAAACACTCCAGGCTATGTTTCTGTATGGAACCTGTGAGCTAAATATTTACTTTATGCAGGGCCAAAGTATCTACTACAGCTCATTTATTTGGAGGTAAACACATTAAAGAAAAGTGTACATTCAAACAAACCTGCCCTCCCCTTCCCCCACTGCCGCACAGAAAAAACGGCTGTCATTCAAAAAAGGAAAAAAAAATTGAAAACTATACTGAGGGCTCAACTTTCCGGAGTCACTGGGACAAAGTAAGTGTATATAAACAGTCACAGGCCAGCTCTGTGGGGTGCCTCCATTCTGTATTCTTTGAGAAGTCTGCGGGCAAGGGGTGAATGGCTAACAGTTTCCTTAGTGAGTTACACAGCAACTTTATTTAACTTAACAGGAATCGTCAGCTGAATTTTATGAAGATAAGGACTTCCAGGAGTGAGTTCCTTTCTGATTGTTTTCTGATTAGGAGCAAGACAAGGGTGAGCTACACTTGGAAAGCTCTGATCGAACCTGCAGTTTTACTTCGCAAACTCTGTGGCTCTCAGATGGTCCCACAAAGCCACTGGGGCTGGTGCTGTGGTTTGATTTCACCGAGCTGAAAGCAATCTGTCAATGTGGAGAGGAGTTACGAAGGTTATTTTAAACATTTAGTTAAGCTTGCGACTGTCTTTTCTTTCAGAGGCATTCCTGGCTGCAAACTGCCTCATCCCGGGTGACATAAGACAAGCTATTGAATGAGGTTAGACTGAGGTCCTTGCCGTCAGAGAGCTGGTCCACCCATGTTGCCATTAGCTGATTAATAGGTGTTTATTTTTAGGGCTTGAACTAACAGGCCAGGCTAAGGCCAATGCAAGATGATATTTGAAGTATTCCGTGAGTGCCTCATGCTTACAAAAGATCCTACTTTTTGTAAAGTTGTTGATGTAGCCAAAGTCCTTGTTGGACTAGTAAAATTTAATACCGAAGACAGAGAAAACCCCACCCAACTCCATTATAGAAACAGCCATTGTAAAAATGCATCCATTGTTACTTTTTAAAGAAATATTTGTTGAAGGGAGCAGGAAGATAAATATGACCAACTTAGTTATGACAACTGGTTTGAGTACAAATACTTACTCAAAACTAGATATTAAATTACAAAGATTCCTAATATTATGTCCACTGCCTTGCATAAACAATTACTAGGCTTGCTATTTATTTTTTAATGAGATATTTATGCCTCTACAGATATATGCTATATTAAAGCCTATGTGGATTTATGGACTTTATTTAGATTTATGGGCTTGATAATTCTAAGGAATTCAGAAATGAAATGACAAAATGACTGGTCTCTCATTGCCAAACTATAAGTTTAAAAGATGTTACAATTACATATTTATTTGTGTTTGTTTAATGTTGATTTCCTCCAGAAGACAGTATGCTGTGTGTAGGCAAGTATCCTGTCCATTTCATTATTACCTGGCACATGGTAGTCATTGAATAAATATTTGTTGAATATCTGAATGACAGGGGAAAAAGTTATGCAGTGTCTTTGCATAGCTATGTTGTATAGGTCTCGTCTAGATCATGACCCTTATGTCATACATAGGATGAGCTAATAGTCTGAAAAACTGCTATTATTTGCTTCACTTCATCATTTGCCTTTGTTTACTGATTAGCTTTCTTATTTTCCTAAGCAGGAGAGGAGAGCCACTGGTGTTGACTAGCACAGTCAGTGAAAATGTAAAGTTATTGCTTTTCCCTCTTTGTATTTTTTTCTCTCAGGGAATTTGCTGGAATACTTTTTACAGGAAAATGGGCCCGGGACTTTTCCCTTTTCACTTAAATTGGTCATCTCGATCTTTGTGGCACATAATATCGCAGCATTGGCAAATGTCTTCTTTATTTTTTAGGTTAGCACAAACCCACTTCTAAAGCTGTACTTCTGGATGGCGACAACTCTGAGAAAGATAAATTTAGGGCTGGGAAAGATTGCTGGCAACAGTTCAATCCCCTGCCAAAGTCTGTGCTTAAGGGCGAGAAGCAAGGTGCTATTTTATTTCAACCTCATAGAGAGACCCTGAAGATCTCAAGGGACCAAAAGTCCAGTCTGTAAAGTTGTTATATCCACAATCAGATCAGCGAGGCCCGTAACGGGGACACATGGCAATTTACCACCACAATTTCCACAGGGAAGTAACCCTTGTGCCTTCTGTCTATTTTCATGATAGACCCAGCACAGATCAATCACCCAGAGCTCCCGACATTTATAACACCCTTTAGGCTTATTTATGGACCAAGCATTAGTTTTACTGAAACAGACCAACAGTCACCTTTTGAAAGAAGAATTCTTTTATCTTATGCAATATTACACACTGGTTCTAGACCGGGTCTGTCTTTGGTAGGACTAACAATCCCCATGTCAATTTTGAAGGATCTGAACTATAATGCCTTCAGATGGTCAGTTATTGCTCTCAAACTTTCCGGCATAAGAACACACATTTCAGAAGAAGATGGGAATAATAACTTTTATGAGGAGGAAGGACATCATGGGCAAGGCATAATTTTAGACTTATGGTGTGATATTCAAACTTCATCTTAATTTAATGAAGAGATGGCTAACATAAGGGGCTTGTTCTATTATTAAATTTCATTTAATTTGTTAGTATTAACGTTGCTCATTCAGCAGTTATAAAATGTGTAGTTTGAAATATTATAACAATAAAAAGTTCTCATTTTGTGTCTTCATTTTGCTTTACCCTCACTATTTACTTTTTAAAATATATATATATATTTTTAGATGGAATCTTGGTATGTTGCTCAGGCTGGTCTTGAACTCCTGGCTTCATGTGATCCTTCGACCTCAGCCTTTTGCGTAGCTGTGACCACAGGCACAAGCCACTGTGCCTGGCTACTCTTTTTTTTTTTTTAAGAGACAGGGTTTTGCTCTGTTGCTAGAATGTAGTGGCATGATCATAGCTCACTGTAGGCTCAAACTCCCGGGCTGAAGCAATCTTCCGCTTCAGCCTCCTGAGCAGCTGGGACTAGAGGTACACACCACCACGCCTGTCTAATTTTCAAAAAAATTTTTTGTAGAGATGGCGTCTTGCGATGTTGCCTATGCTGGTCTTGAACTCCTGGCCTCAAATAATCCTACCACCTCTGCCCCCCAAAACTCTGGGATTGAGCCACCAGAAGAATGAGCCACCATGACCTGCCCCAACTACTTTTTTTAAATTGATACATTGTAATTGTACATATTCATGGGGTACAATTTGGTGTTTCAATACATGTATATGGTGTATGATGATCGAATCAGAATAGTTAGCATATCTATCACTGCATGCATTTATCATTTCTTTGTGGTAAGAACATTCTAAAATCTCTCTTCCAGCTATTTTATAATACATAATATCTTACTGATAATCATAGTCATCGTACTGTGCAACAGAACACCAGAACATTCTCCTATCTCATTGTAACTTTGTACTGGTTGACCAACCTCTCTCCATCCTCCCCTCCCCCATTCATTTTTCAAAAATACACATCTTGAAAAACTAAGAAAGTTCCACAGAATTAAAAGTACATATTTCCTCAATACCTACCTTCTTTTTTCAAAGTGCTTACCATAATCTCATTAAACTTTATTTAAAATGTTTCTATTTTTATTTGTTCTAAAGGATTGAACATAATTAGCTCATGAAAATGGTTTGCAATTTTGGAACTCTTCAACTTGCAAATGTACATAAATTACACAAAGTTAAATGAGAGTAATTATCCAGGGAATTGAGGCACTCTGGACAGTCAGTCTAGAGCTTACTTCTGCAGCCTCCTCTTTCTTTGTATTTTGGGAAACATGGGAAAACGCAGATTTTTATTTTACTAATCTAGATAAGGCTGAAAGGAGGGGAGATCTGGATTAAATGATCAACTAAGCTGTAATGGTACTTTCCTTTATTTCCAGACATGAGAAAATAGCACCAATTTACACTGTGCAGGGATTTATGCTTTATGCTTTTTAGAAAATGCTAATATGTTATTTAGGAGGATGAAGTATTTAGAGAAGCTAAGTAAGTATTATAAGTGTCTTGCCAGAGACTTACTGGCAAGACACTGGAGTTAGGATTTCTCATCCAGTGCTTACTGAGAAACCCTGGAAAGTTCTGTTTAACCATCTTACTCTATACTCCCTATAACATTTATTGCTCTTGCACTTGAGTCAGAGTAAAAGTGAGTTCTTATATGTTGCATCTTATCTTGTAGTAGAGATTAAAAATTCATTATTATTATTCAGAGAATGTTTAAATGATACAAATTTGTTGTAATTGCTAAACATTAAAATATATTTAATAATTATGTTTTGAAACTAACTGAGATATTTTACATTCTGATGCCATCACCTTCTGACAAGTTATTTCTCACTTTGTATCCACAGACAAAACTATAAATTTTATAAAATGGGGTTTTTGTCAGGTATTTTAAAACATCGGAAGGTAATATTAATTTTTATTTGTCAGAATTTACTAATTAGAGTTTAAAAAATTTTTTAAAAATCATGTCTAAGTTCAAACTACTCATATGGTTTTTAAAGAATATAAATACATGTTACCTAGTGTTTGGTCGTTTGCTATGATTCCCATACATTGGGAATGAAATTAAAGCAAAAGAACCTGTAACATTTTTCGAAGAAACAGAAATTAGTCCTTAGAAGTGATAGAACAGACTATCTCTATAGTACAATTACAATCTAATTGTTTCAGAATTAATAAGATGTATAATTATGTGTATGATCACAACAGTGCTATAAGAACATTTCACCTAATTTAAATATTAGTTCACCAAATAGATTTTGAGGAGTCAAGTACATCTGCTATAATCTTACCATAGTTCTAGGTACAACGAGAGACAGGATATTCAAATAACAAAAGACCGAATAACATTCTAAACTATATACAAGTGACTGTTGATTTTAAACGAGTTAGAGGATAAAGTGGTTAGAAGTAACTATTTGCATTGGAATGACAGAAAAGCGGTCCTTCTATCTTTGCCTCATTCTTAATAGTATAGCATCCTTGCTAATTGCAAGTGAAAATGTGGGTTAAGCATATGCAACTATAGCTACTAATTATTGCACTGTAACATTTGAAAGGCCACCACATTTCAATGGTGGTGATGGGGCTGGAGGAGTGACATTGGGGGAGGAGTTTCACTAAAGAGGTGACATTTTTGTTTGATTTTGAAGGATGGGAAGGAGAGTATGGGATGGAGAAGGACGAAAGGGTAAGGACCAGGGAAGGGAAATGAATAGAGGCATCTGTGTCTGGCACTTCAGGGCTTCTCTCCTTTGAAAATCAGGGCAGTAGGCAATTAAAAGAATAACTCTGGAACTCAAGAAAAAGATCTAACCTGATGATACACATTTGGAAACTATGTTGAAGACAGGGGTGTAGACAAGACTGTCGGGGGAGTAAGGAGAGAGGGCGTGTGAGGATGGAAACTTGGGGACAAGAATGCAAGGGGCAGACATAGGAAGGGGAAACAGCAAAGAAAAGTGCAGCCTGAGTGACCTCGATGTATTGGAGGGAGAAGCTGGAAAGAGTGGGATCACAGAAGTCAAGAGTGGGGTTGACAGTGTCAAAGAGAGGGGAGTGATCAAACACTACCTGGAGCAAGACACCTCTGCTGGGTCTGACAACCAGGAGGTTCTGCAGGAAGAATCACAGCCCAGTGAAGGAGGCTGGGGAGAGACTGTAGGAGCAGGAGGAGGTAGGGACCCTGAGTGCAGAGGAGGACTCCTCAAGGCATTTTCTGGAGAAGAAAAGAACGGAAACAGAAGGAGATACAGCCAAAGGAGAATGACAGCAGGTTAGATGTGTGATGAATAGCACTCGATATGTTGGTAGCCTATATACTGGGCTCTAATACAATCTTGTGTATCATAAAACAATTGCCCTCATGGAACACGTGTTCACAGACCCCATCAGACGGACACAGGATAAAAAGACTGTGTAATACTGATAGAATAAAAACAGGAGATTATCACAATGAGATGTGTCCATGGGTGGGGGCAGGGAAAGATACACACAGTGGACAAATGATTACAATGTAAAAATCTATAGCTCTAGCAAAATTTCAGAAATATTATAATTTTTTAAATAAGAAAAAGTAGGTAGCATTCTTAATAAGGAGAGAAAGAACATAACCCAATTTATACCAGTCATTCGCTATGAAAACAGTGTATAAATTCATAGGATTTAGAAGGTTTCATCTAAAGGAAATAAAAAGTTACCTTTATAATATGTATTTTCAGCTTTGTTACCTTGAACTCTGATTAAAAGTGAAATCAACTTTACATTAAGTACACGCATGCTTACTTATTCTAAATATTCCTCATTTGCTTCACTTTCATTTTCTCTTATTTTATGAACACTGTCAATGTTTAACTCTGGAAACCTGTGGAAAGTCAGGATAAATTAGCTTTATATTGTATCAAAATGGGTAATGTCTCCACATTTAGTGTTTCTTGGTGATCTCAATTTAATGAAGTTTTAGGCAGCATTATTAAAATACTGACCGATATTCTGAAAGGTCTCTTACAGGTGTCTTTGCCACCGTTACGGGCAGCGTGGGTTTAGCTGTTTTTATGGTATAGTGTGTGTCAGACTAACAAGTCATAACAAATAGAGGGGTAAATTGAACTTTGGGTGAGCAGTTTCTCAGTTACAATAAGTCTTGGGTTCAAGAATTATGGCTTAACTACCAATTCTTTCTGTAAAAAGTATTTGAACTCCTGAGAGGTACACAACTTCCAATTAGTTATCTGCACGAGGTAACGGGAATGGTTTCTCCATGGGTCACTGGAGAGTAAGTTTTCAAGTTGCAATGTGTAAAAAAGGCCCCAGTCCAATCACCAGAGCAGGCTATGATCAGTGGCTCTTCTTTGAACTAAGGCGTATATGTCAATGTGTGAATCGGTGTAACCTGTATTTGTAGAGGCCTCTGCATTTACCTCGTGGATATCCTGGGCTTCAATTCATGACCACCCAACTCCCTGGGTTAGTTAAGTCATGTGATCCCAGAACACTAGTGATCATCTCACTTCTTTTCAAATGAATAACCAAGTCCCAAACTATGTGGCCTGCCTGACTCTTTGGTTAATAGCAAAGCCCAGAAAAGCTCAAGACAGATTATTGAAATTTGTTGTCATCACTGCTCAGTGCTTTTGGTAAATTATTAAATTTATTACTTTATTATGATGAGAACCCAAGCCTATGCTGTCTTGTGATTGACTTATGAATATTTTCCCTGGCTGGCTGAACAGCCTGTAACTTCCTCCATGTAAATGCCAATCATTCGCCCCAATCTCTGAAATGCATAAAAATAAGAGCATAGAGGCCCTTTCTGGCGAAATCTGTACATTTAAACAAAACCTTTATAAAAGTGGCACTCTGACATTCGAAAGCAACCTCATAGATGATTCAGGAAGATAACCCTTCTCCTCACAGCCAAAACTAGGCACCTCTAGGTACCTGACAGCTTCACTCAGGCAGGGAAAAGTCACACACAGGCAGTATCACAAAATCAACGGAGGAATTGTCTCAAAAGTGGTACCTACAGGAACTCTAGCCTATTTGTAGCAGGAGTCCCCATGGTGCAACAATTATGCTTATGGCCCTGAAGGAAAAAAATAGCAAAGGGAGGAGAAATATCAAGCCCATGAAGAAATCAAGAAAGACACAGGGAATTAACTTAGCAAACAGAGCCAAAGGGAAAGAGGTCAGACTGGATAACTCAATGTTTAAGCATTACTGAATATAAGATCCAACTAAATTCCAACAACAAAAAATCTCCGTGAAAGAGTGGAGATTTTTACCCACAGAATGAGATAGATTATTCTTCACTGCTGCAAAGCAAATATAATAAGGGCAACAGGAGCATTTTGAGCAGATAGATTCTTAAGTAAACAAGGGCAAAAGACCAGTGATTATTACACCTTTTTAACTTTTATGTTGTCCAAATTGCATTCTCCGCGTATGGCAAGGGATTTAAATGTGTTCCTTTACAATTGCTTTAAGCAATTATTGCTTGCTAGACTGATTTCTTTTCTTTTCTTTTTTCTTCTAGAAATAACTGTCCTCATGCCTATTTGTCCAAGCTCACCACTCCCACATGGCTACCGATGATCTTCCTCCACTGACATAAACTTCCACTGCTCCCCACCCTTTACTGAGCCCCCCACTAAGCGCCAGGTACTCTGACAGGCATTTTGCATACTTTACCTCAGATCTCCTATAACCTTGTGAGAGTGATTTTTAATCTATTTTTTTCAGCAGATTTCAACTTATATTTCCCAAGTGTTCATATATGCTCACATGTATCAGGGCTCTGAGGCTCCAGCTGTTTGGATCCTGAACCTACATCTTGTTCAAACAAGTAGTTCTGGTTTCATCATGCAACAATTTAAAAATAATGAACACTTTGGGATTTCCTAAATGAAGAGGCTTGCCATCATCTAACTTGGGAGAAAGGTACCAATAAGATGCTCCCATTTTGATAAAATGTTTAAATATTGGACCCCTGGCATATATGAGTTTAATCTCAGGCTTTTAGTTGAGAATTAGGTAATGTGAAAATTATACACAGGAACTTGCAAGAAACTTTTAAACAGCATTAGAAAAACAAGACTTCCCCAATCCCAACATATGTTTTTACACAAATCTGCATGCTCCAATTAATCTGGTGTGCGGCTGGACCGCCTTAATCATCTTTGTAAGCACAATGTACAATTTGTGGTCTGATTTCTAGCAAGAAAAGTGCACCTAATTTTGGCTCTCCCCATACTTAAACCTATTTTAGAAAATTAGAATTTAACCATAGCTTTACACGGTCTTAAAAAGAAAAACTGTATGCAGCTGCTGACAGGTCATTGATGTTGTAATACTCTGAGTACCCGAGGAGAGATTTTATAGTATTATCCAAATGAATGGCATAAAAGAGACTTGGATTTTAAAAATTCATCTCCACTTGTCAAACATTATTAGGAAAGGAGGGAAAAATGGAGATTTCTTGGGATGATCTGACACAATGGCATGTTTTTCCGGTCCACCATGTCTGGCTGGCAGAACTCTCTTTTTCTTTAGTGTAATAAACAAGTGTTTAGTACAATGCTATGTTTGGAACAAGGCAAGTTTTATTTTCTTTTTTAAGCCCTTGGCTCAAGAGAACAGTCTTATTGGAAATGGCTATTGTGTTTACTGTTATTTGATGATGAAATGTCATCTGACTAAAATACTTCTGTAATAAATTATTTCATTCAATAAAGCCATCAATAATTTGGCCAGTTTAAAAATGCAATTTGCATTATAATGCATTTAGAAATCCCTGATGAAAAAACTCTTTCTGTATGCATTAGTTCATATCAACACACACTCAAATGTGCTTGGTTGTGAGCTCTCTCTCTCTCCTGGTTTAAAAAAGTTGCTTGCAACCTGAGATATCATAAAAATTCAAAATCTGAAAGTGCCATCACCATTTCATAGCTTAATATAGAATCATTCCAAAGCAAGAACAAAAATGCTAAATTTCTTGTTAATTTAGAAGGTGATGATTTACTAGGAGTGAATTGACAGTATTAAAATGTACTTTTCACTCATTTTCTTATAAAATGTAAAACGGCTGCTGCATCATAACATTTTTTGCTGATGTAATAGAATAACCCCCCTACCTTTGGGAGCAGTTACATCTCCTCCTTGTAGTTTGCTTTTGCCATCCCAGTGACTTTTTATAGTAGTGTTTATCATTTTATCATAATTTAGTTTATAAATTATGGGGGATGGGAATTGCTTTTCTTGGGAGGGAAGGAATTTTTCATTGTCCATTAAGATAACTAGAGATCCCTTGAAAAGCTAGGGCTGGTAATTACTGGCCTCATGAAAGAAAACAGGATCCTGTTTCTTAGCTAGTCTGGTTGTGATCCATGACTACTTCTAGGAAAGGAATCTTTGTTGAAGGAAAAACTGTGTACACTGGCCAGTAACCTGCTAATACAATGTAAAAAGACTGGATCTTATGTGTCTCGGTGTCCCTAGGGCCAAGCATAGGGCCTGGCACACAGTTGGGTGCCCAATAAATACTTGTGGATGAATAAAGAAGCAAATGAGTAACTGATCTGAGTAAAGATCATAAGGCTTATGATAACCTAGAATATATTAATAGCTCTGTCCTACAAGCCAGTATTTCCAGTCTCATTGGGACATCATGGCTCCTGGTCTCTGTGCCATATTCTTGAATGTATGCGTACTCCAGCTCCTATCTGAACCTTTATAGGGCTGAAATGAATGTCTGTGCTAAATATCTTGTTATTATTTTATTTTCAAAGGAGCAATAACATGTTTTAGTCACTTGGAAAGGAATGGACTCACGACGCACAATGGACACCTATTGTTTCTTTAGATGTACATGTCATGAACTAATGGTTAGTTCCATGGAGTAGGAAGAGCACTGAAACTAGAATCCGAAGTCCTGGACTCTAGCCTGAGCTTGACTATAATTGGCTGTGTGACCTCGGGTAAGTCATAGAAAATTTCAGGCCCCTTTTCCTCATCTGTTATGAAAAGGTTCTATCTTTAGATGATCTCTAAGGTCTCATTTAGCCCTAATATCTTTAAATTTTATTACTTTTCTTATTTTTTTTAAAGTAATTTCTATTTCAGAAGATTTAGGAGGTACAAGTGCTTTTTGTTACATGGATGAATTGCATAGTGGTGAAATTAGTGTACCTGCTGCTCAAATAGTGTACACTGTACACGATAGGTAGTTTTTGATCCCTCCCACTCCTCCCACCCTGCCCCCTTCTTACTTTTCTGATGTCCATTGTTTCACTTTGTGTGATCATATATACTCATCGTTTAGCTCCCACTTACAAGTGAGAATGTGTGGTATTTGTTTTTCTACTCCTGAGATATTTCTGTTAGGATAAAGGTCTTCGGTTCCATCCAAGTTGCTGCAAAAGACGGCATTTCATTCCTTTTTATGGTTGAGTTGTACTCCATGGTGGATACGTGTGTGTGTGTGTGTGTGTGTGTGTGTGTGTTTGTATCACATTTTAACTACTCCTCAGCTGATGGGCACTTAGGTTGATTCCACATCTTTGTATTATTCTTATAACTACAAGCAAATGAGTCCTAGAGTGTGATTTTCAAACAAACAAACAAATCCAAAAAAATGGTGTCTCTGCCCACTCAAAAAGACCTTGAACTCCCAGTTGCAACATACACTTAAGTGCAATGGAATACATGTACCACATTTACTAGTTATTTCTTCCTATTCCCATTTGTAGTGCTAAATTCAACATGTGAGGTGCCTGAAGAATTTATTTACAATTATTTAACAATCTTCACTGTCAGCAGCTTCACAGGCAGCTCTGATGCTGCCTCCCCTAAAGCCTGTCACCCCTCACTGTGCCCGCCCCTTTGTGTTCTCTTCTCTGTCACTGCGGATCCCAGAAACCACCCCCACCCCGTTCGTACCCGCTTTCAAGCCCATCCCTTGGCCCCTAGATAACCCTTCTTTCGTGCCCCTTTCTAGCCCCAGCCTTGAACCTTGCTCTGTATGACGGAGTCAAACGCAGACGTCTTGCGCTAATTATTAATCATGTCCAGAGACCCGTTTTCCTCATGTTCCCCTTTAATGAGCCAAATCCCATCCTTTTTGTGCTCCCCCCCCCCACACACAGTTCTGAGTTTCCTTTGGATAAAAATCCACTTTTTTCCTAAAGAAGAAAAAAAAAAAATCTAGAAGTATGTACTCATTGGTGATATCCTGGGCTTCAGGGAACCTTTGGACCTTGTGAAACCATAAGCAAAATTATGCATATGTGCAAAGTTATACAGGGAGAAAGTTCACAGCTTAAATTAATATTTAATTCAAAAGTTTAGAAACTTCAATCTAAATCATGCTCTGATGCCATTCTTTGCTATGAAACACCCTTGGAGTTGAACTTAAATTCCTAGCTTGGCCACACTGGTTCTCTGACCTTGAGTAGGCCTCAGTTCTCTTATGAGTAAAATAGAAACAACAGTATCTACTCTATACGACAGTTATAAGAATTAATAAGAGATACACACAGAATTAATGAATATAAAATCGCTGGTCCAGAACTCATCTCCTAATAAGTACTTAATAAGTAACAAATAAATTTTACTTTTTGTTTTAGCAATGAGGTTAATCCTAACCCTTTAATTTATCTAAATCTTCAAGGTTGTTCACTGATGACAGTCAAATCAACCTATGGGGAAAGATACCTTTTTAAAAGCTGTCAAGAGAAGGTGGAGGTGGAGGTGTGCATCTAAATTTGGTAGTTTGTAAAGGAATCACCTGTCTAATAGGAGTCTAACTATACTAGTTAATTCAATTATACTACAATAGATTGCAGCCATTGGTTAAATGATCAGTTTAAAGCAATTTAAAATGTTTTACATTTTTGGTTTGCACATGCCTCATTTCAAGTAAGTTTCCCAACTCATCTTGGTGAGCTAATGAGATTTTCTGGCATGAAGTCACTGGGACTCAATAAAGGGCTGAATGAGATGGTTTCTGAGGTCCCTTCTAGTTCTAAGACTCTACTATTCTTTTTTCCTGAATGACAAAAAGGGATATCCTCTTTAAATGGCTCTGAAACCTACTTAAATATCAAAATAGTCTTGGGTCCCTATGTCTTTATCCACCATATGATGGGGTGCTTCAATGTACAGGAAATTGAGACTCGCTCTCCCTTTGGAATCATTCTAAATACAAATGACAGTGAGATTTCTGGATCAAAGACAGAAAACTCATTTGAACTCAGAAAGAGAGGGAAGGGGAAATTGGAAAGAGGTACTCGGTGCAACCACAACACGAGACTGGTTACCACACACTACTCAGGAAAGCAGTCTGTTTCACTGGACCATCTGCAGAAGGCTATATTCACATTACCTGATGCACCAACTTATTTGGATGGTTTCTTAAACTTACATTGCATCCTTCCCCTAAAAAGTCTTTGGGAAAGATAGTGTGTTCCTATAATCCCAGCTAATTGGGAGTCTAAGGTGGGAGGATTGCTTGAGCCCAGGAGTTCGAGGCTGCAGTTAGCTATGATCATGCCACTGTACTCCAGTCTGGGCAACAGAGTGAGACCTTGTCTCTGAAAGAAACAATCTTTAGGAGACTGCAATTTTGCAGTATCTGAGGTCCAGAGAGTTTGGTAACCTGGTCTGGTGCCAGTGTTAAGATTTGAATTCATGTCTGACAGACTCCAGAATTACAGGTTCTTTCCATCATAACAGTGGTTCTCAAAACATCAATGGAGAATGCCAAGCAGTTATATAAGAATCAGCAAGGGAGCTGGATAAAATGCACAGTCGGATTTAGTAGGTCTTGGGGAGGCCCAGAAAGCTGTATTTTAAATAAGTGCCTCCATTAATTCTGATGTGCAGCCAGGTTTGGGAACCACTGAGCTCTCCCTTTGGGGTTGTAGTCTTCAGGAAAGGCTTTCTATAGGGAGTGAGATTTGAACACTGAAGAGAAAAACTGGACTTAGGTAGAGGTTGGGCTGTGAGATGACCTTTGGTGAAGAAAACTGGCAGGTTTGTAAGAGAATAAGACAACTGTCCCAGCTAGAGCAGAGGGTCAATGAGGGAGGCGTAAGGTTGGAGATGCATCTAAAAATTAGATAGCAAACAGGTTCACTGGGGAACTCTAATTGTTTAGTAGCGCTTTCCTCGTAGCCTGTGTTGAGAAGGATTCTGACGTGGGGAGTGGTGGTGTATAGCCACATAGCAGCCATGCCAAATTTAAATATAAAACTTTATTTTAAAATGACAACATATGGTGTATTTTATAGTTCATCAAGACTGGCTTTGTGTAAATGAATATAAGATAACAATAAGACAAACAGTAAAATTTAATCATCTCCCTCCCAATCGTACTTGGCCCCTACAACTCTGTTTTTAATTATAGCTTCATGACTTTTACCTGAATTCCTCAAGTGCAAATACTTTCTTTTAAAATTTATTTTCATCATATCTTTAGTGCAATGCAGAAAAGGAATCTTAAATATTTATTTCAGCATTTTATATTTTTATTGGTTTTGTAAACCACTAAAATTGTAGGGTGTACTTAAGAGTGAGTTGATTCCATATGCAGTAAATCAAATGGAGGACAGAATACAGTGTACACCATTTACAATGTGAATCACTACGGCTAAAAATACAACGTTTTCCCCTCCCACCCCTAAAACCTGCCAACATCCAAACAACTACAAAATTGCATGCTAGAGAGATGTGTACTATATTCCAAGATAAATACATACAAATTAAACTGGAAAACCTCAAGGTGTTATTGATTAATTCTAAGAAACATTTCACAATCAAGTTTTATAGGTATTGTTTTTCTGGTTTAAGTACCAGGAAACAAATAAAACAATTTCAGAGGATATGAATGTGGAAAGGAGGCTTATTAAAATATTTTAGATTAAAGCCAAAACAGAAGGAAAAATTGGTAGCAGAGGATAAAAAGATAAGTAACCATAAAAAGGAGTTTCAGACTCAATTAAGGATTATTAGGAAAACAGACCCTCCACCCTTCTGTCTACTTTCTTGGGCTGCCTTCCAGACTGGTCCCATGTCTCTCTCATCCTTTTCCTAACTTCCTGTGCCCCCAATCTGAGACATCTGTGGGGGTCAGTAGCTTCAGCCCTTCCTAATAGCAGTGGGTGAGAGGCAGGAAAAAGCTGACTGTGATGAAGCCAACAACCCTGAGGGGTGACAGAGGTCTTGTAATCAGTCCAAGCCAGTAACTCGGTAACTTGGTATTGGGTACTCAGAATTACATTTCTGAGCATGCTGAACATTGCATTCTTTCCATAAGGGCCTGAAACGTTCTAAAATTAAGCAAGTGAAGACCTAGATGGGATCATTCAAGCATTTCAGAGGCTTCCAATTCTAATACTAACTCCTCAGTACAATTATTATAATTCGGTCATCAGCCATATATTTCAATTACCTTTAAAAACCTTGAGATGTAGATTTAATGTCTAGAACAGAGCCTGGTGTACAGTAGGTGCTCAATAAATGTCTTCTGAATGTTGATTAGATGGCTGTGTGTGGTCTTGAAAGCTAGAAAGTCAGCAATCGTTAAATATAAAATAGGTTTCCCAAAAACAGGGGGAAGGAGAGAATGGGGAATGGACCATTTAAAGGTATGTCCACATAAGGTGACCTAAAATGAGGAAGTGAGTTTGACAGGTTGTGAAGGTGCAGTGATTTATTTAGAAACTGCAAAAATGATAAAAATAATTTAAACACATATATTTCTTTTTTTCCTATAACTAATTTGGCCACAATTATGAAAATATTTTAATTCTATTCACAGGGTTCAATAAATGCTACTTATGAACAGATTAAATCCACTATCTTTTAGCATACATGAAAATTAACAGAAGACGGATTAAAGACTTAACTGTAAGACCCCAAACCATAAAAACTCAAGAAGAAAACCTACAGAACTTTTCTGGTCATTAGTCTAGGCAAAGATTTCTGATTAGGATCCCAAAAGCAATTCAACAAAAACAAAAAAATAAATGTGAGTTAATTAAACCAAAAAGCTTCTGCATAGCAAAAGAAATAATCAACAGAGTAAACAGACAATCTACAGAATGGGAGAAAATAGTTGCAAACTATGCATCCAACAAAGAACTAATGTCCAGCATCTACAAGGAACTCAGACAACTCAGCAAGAAAAAACCAAGTTAACCCATTAAAAAGTGAGTAAACAACATGAATGGACACTTTTCAAAAGACGATATACAAATGGCCAAAAAAAAGAAAAGAAAAAGAAAAAATGCTCAATATCACTAATCATCAGGGAAATGCAAATTAAAACCACAATGAGATAACACCCTACCCCAGAGTGTCCATTATTAAAAAGTCAAAAAACAATAGATGTTGGCATGGATGTGGTGGAAAGGGAATGCTTTATACTGTTGATGGGACTGTAAATTAGTACAACTTCTATAGAAAACAGTATGGAGATTTCACAAAGAACTAAAAGTAGATATATCATTCGATTCGGCAATCTCACTACTAAGTATCTACCCAAAGGAAAAGAAGTCATTATATCAAAAAGAAACCTGCACTCGTATGTTTCTTGCAGCACAATTCACAAATGCAAAGATATGAGACCAACCTAAATGCCCATCAACCAATGAGTAGATAAAGAAAATGTGGTATATATATAACACGGAATACTACTCAGCCATTAAAAAAAAAAAAAGAAATAATGTCTTTTGCACCAACTTGCATTGAACTGGAGGCCACCCAGGAATGGAAAACCAAAAACTGCATGTTCTCACTTGTAAGTGGGAGCTAAGCTATGGGTACACATGGCCATACAGAATAGTATAGTGGGCACGGAGACTCAAAAGGGGGAAGGTGAAAGGAGGGTGAGGGATGAAAAATTACCTATTGGGTGTCATGTACACTGTTCGGGTGAAGGGTACACTAAAAGCTCAGACTTCACCACTATAGAATGTATCCATGTAACAAAAATCCTCTTGTATACCCTAAATCTATTGAAATATTTTTTAAGAGTGCCTATCAACAACCAAGATAATGATAATATCTGCTGATACTTTTTTGCCCCTGGTAAATATCATATTCAGAATAACCTTAGGATGATATAATCTCAAGATCAGAAGTGTGGTACTAAAAATATTGAGACAAAAAGATAAAAACAGCACTTCATGTGGCAGTTTTTAAAATTCAAAGTTTACACACATGTAACAGGAAATTTAAAAATTATTTCCAAATGAAAACAAATAGGCAAAGCAATCTCGTATTTTAGAAAAAGTTCAAAATGGCTCTAAAATTTAGATTTCATTTAAATAAGGAAAAAAAGAGATCACTATGTCAGGGTGACTGGCAACCACTTTTAATATAATTAAGCTGAGTTCATTTTATCATTCTTTTATTCAGAGAACGAATTCTCTCTCCCAAAGACTCTTTGCTGTCTTTTCTTCCTTTGGACCTGCATTCTGGGCCAGGATTCTATAAATGTCACGTGAGATGTATTTACTAAGTAAACTTGAAGCCTACAGCATTGCATAACTAAAAAGACAAATATTTTTTAGTTAAAGATGACCTTGTACTGGCATAGGACAAGGATTCTGATGCAGAATTTAGAAAGTTAGTTCCGAGAGGGTAGGGAGTGTCTCTTCAACAAGGTAGATGCTCAAAGAGGAACTAGACAATATAATAAATGAATGAAGGAGGAGGTTCAAGTCCCTTCTAGTGAATTCAGACCATTCCCCATGCTTTGGGCTTTGGTTCCACCACTGTCCCAAGAGTCTATCCCACAGAGATCCAGGGGGACATGAATGTCCTTGGCAGACCCTGAATCTATGGGGTAAGACTGCTTAGCAATAAAAGGCTTGATCATAGACTCCTCATGAGAAACTATATTATTTAATATGTCTTGCTAAATTAACAACGAATGCATTGTGACAAATTAAATAATGTTTCAAAGTAATATTTAAGCCAAATACTTGAGTGAATCAAAGGAAATCAAATTTCTAAAAGCAGTTTATTACTCCATCCACATATAGAGTTTCATGATATGGACCTACCTATTAGCCAATTGATAGAATAGTTCTATTCTACTAAGTGGAAATGAATGAACAAATGAATAAGTAAGTACAAAGTGTTAGGTCATTAAATAGGAAATGTCTGATTTCGGATCAATACTAGTTTATTATATGTCAAACAAGAAGCTGTACAATTAATCAAAGTATGCACCTAAACTATCGACACAGTTTTGCCATTTTAATGGTAACTTGTTTATGCCAGCAGTGAAGAAGCCTAGAGAGCAAGTAGCAAAGAAATTGTGAAAGGCATTTTCCGCAGCTTATTGAGAAATGAACATTTTTCCTTGCAAGAAGTGATCCAAAGCCTGGAAGAAGTGGTAGTTGGTGCAAGGTCTGATGAATACAGTGGATGACAGTTTCCAAGTCTAGCTGCTGTAGTTTAAGCAGCCGTGTTTGTGCAATATGTGGTGGAGCACTGTCTTGCAAGAGGATTGGCCTAGCTCTATTGACCAATCTCAGCTGCAGGCATCCTCATCATTTCATCCAATTGGTTGCAGCTGTAATCAATTGACTAGGTTTCATGAAGCTCTGGTGGCTAATACCAGCTCTGGACCCCTAGACAGACACCATTAGCTTTATGATGAATATTTGGCTTTGGGCTGAGTTTCAGCACTTAATCTTTATCCAAACACTGTGCCAAATGCTTGCGATTGTCAAAAAGAGTCCATTTTTCATCACATGTAACAATACGGTGTGGAAATGACTTGCCTTTATGTCATAACAGCAAAGAAAAGCAAGCTTCGAGACGATCTGTCTTCTGATGTTTGTTTAATTCATGTGATACCCATCTATCCAGCTTCTTTACCTTACCGATTTGTTTCGAACAGTCCAACATTGTTAGAATAGTATGTTAAACCTTGCTGCTAATTCACAAGTAGGTTGAGATGGATTCGTTTCCACTACATCTTTCAGCTCATCATTATTCACCTTGGTCTCAGGTCACCCACGTGGCTCATTTTCAAGATTAAAATAATCAGAACAGAACTTCTTAAACCATTGACATATGGTACCAAATCTTTCCTAAATACTTCGTTGATATTTCAAGCTATCTGTGCTGCATTGATTCCACGATGGAACTCGTATTCAAAAATAACATGAATTTTTTATTTATCCATGGTTTCACAAAAGTTGCTCTAAAAAAAATTTTGAAAGATAATCACAAGCCAAAATATGTGTCTGAAAGACTGAGGATGTACCTTCCCAATAAAAATAAAACAAGAAGTGTCAAAGTGAAATGTCACAGGTATCAGCTCACAAACTTGGCACTAAAGGAAATCGGACATTTCATACTTAATAACCTATAACTCTGGGTAGAAACCAAAGAAAAATATTAAACTATTATGAAAAAATGAATGTAAGATTATGACGTAGTTTCTATAAACATCAATAAATATATAATACTTATACATTTGGAAAACAGATATAATGCTCTCAGGATGTATCTTATGTATCCTCCGTGTGTAAACCTGGTAGTAGATAAAATTAGAAAAAGCTGCCTGTTACACTTCAATGCTATTGGACCAAAACTTTAGCAGAATAACATTCACCTTTTTGTTTTAAAATAAAGAAACATCAAAACTGTTGAGTTGAAAGGTTAAGTGTACTCTCTGTGTAGTTGATAAATGTAGGCCTAATCTAATCAGGGCCTGTTACAGGCGCTGCTGCCTGACCCAGGCTTCTGGTTTCTACTTGGGTAAGATCTAACCAAGATGTAGGCTCTAAGCCTCTGACCTCCTGGAGACCTTGTCCTTGCCAGCCGAGAATTCTGCTTAACAGCCGGGGAACTCATAGTTCAAATCAGGAACATGTGCACTTTGCTAATACAACACATGGCTTTGAAATTAAAATGCAACATGATCGAGTGCTTCGGGATATTTTAACAACTAGAAGAGAGATGATAGCTAGATAAAGCTGGGCTTTCGGGTCATTTTTGCTCATTCATGCTTCTTCCCGTTTCTTTGGAGTAGACAAATTTAATTTTATTGTATTTCTTAAGAATTTGCTAGAAAAACAAAAGTTTGGTAAGTTATTTCATGGTTGATTGATCTCGGGGAAATGGGGATGTTGTAAGGTTTCCCTGCGACATGTGTCACCTATTAGATAGTTAGCTTTTTCTATTTCCAACTGAGCCAAACCAAATTAATTAGAAAGTGGTTTGAATTACAAGCTAAATACAATAAAAAGTAATAAAAACAGAAAATGACATTTAGGTCATCAATAATATTCCTGAGGTAATTCGGCATTGATTTTTCTTGCTCTCTATGATAAAGAGCTTTACAAGTTGTCAAGCTGACAGTTTAACCCCCAGTTGTTGCAGGAGGAACAACTGTAGGTGTCAAGAGCACAAATTTAATAATGCGACAGATTTATTTTCTTTTTGTTTCTCCTGGAAATCAGTACTAGGAGTGTAGGATGGCCCAAGTTACCACACGTCTAAGGAAGTCTGCTAATCACACAGTTTTTCTAAGAGCCAAACATGTGACTATTTTACCAACAACACTTGCAGAATCAGAGATTCAGAAGAAACAGGAAAACTCTCAATAGCACATAAGTATCTTCTTTTTTTAATAAAGAAAATATATGGATTATGACAATCTTTGCAAAGTCTTCCTATTCTTCAATTTTTTTTTTTTTTTTGCTAAGTGAAAAGTTAAATTCTTGGCTGAATTCATTTTAGTATGTCTTAGATCCATGAAAATCAATGTTCTGAATTACTTTAAAAAAATTTTTTTTTTGAGACAGTCTCACTCTCTTGCCTGGGCTAGAGTACTTTTAAAATTTTAGTATAGGAAAAACCCATGGTACAGACTTTTCCTCCAAATGGCTCAACTTATTAATTAGGGGGAAAAAAGCAGAGTAGGTATAGATCTCTTTTTATTTAGATGGATTTCTAGTTTAACCCTTGGAAATTATTAGAGGAGGAATACTGACCCTTCACCTAAATTTAAATCCTGTCTCTAGTTATCTAAGGGATTCTGATCGTGACTCCCCTGCACACACATACATACCTGTCAGTTGCTGGCAGGTGTCTGGAGGTGTGGAAAGGTGCCCCTAAACCCAGGTCCCTGAGAAGACTCTTCCCTGGCTCCCAGTATTACTAAGGAGCCATCTGCAGAAACCACAATAAGAAATTTCTTTCCAGTTCAACTTCAGGAGGACATTCCATGCCAAACCATGCTTCTGGTGTGCAGGAAGTAGCCTGAGGAGGTGTCAAGAACTGCAGACATCGCCAGGTGGCACAGATAACCACTTGTTAGATAGATTCTTTAACTTCAGAACAGCAGCTGGCACTGTGAGAGCACCCTAAACACCCTGGAGGAATTTACCCCTGGCCTGTCAGGCTGAAAGGCCTAAATGCGGAGTGGATTTTGATACCAGACCATTTACCATACCCTTTGACACATGCACCCTTAGGGGGTAAAGTCCAACCTTCTTGCCATGGCTTATGAGATTCTTTATGATGTTGCCTCTCAGAAAATTCACTTCCTACCACTTCCCTGTTACATCCTATCCAACCAACACTAATATCTGCCATACACAACGGTTCTCTGAATGTGCCAGCTGCTTTAGCACTTCATGCTTTGGTTTTTGTGTTTGTTTTGCTTTATTTGTTCTTTCTGCCTAGAATTACTTCATTCCTTATTTTAAGGTAGAATTTGGTGACCTTCTCTAGGTAGTTGTAGAATGCCCAGCCGTTTATGTCAGAATGAAAAGAGCCTGGTAGCCCAGAGCTAGCGCTCTGTTGTCCAATTCAGTAGCCATTCACCATGTGTACTATTAAAATCAAAATCAAAATTAATACAATTAAAAATTTAGTTTCTCAGTTATATTAGCCACATTTCCAGTGTTCGATAGCAATATATGGCTAATGATGACTGTACTGGTCAGTACAGATATAAGCCATTTCCTTATTGCAGAATATTTTGCTGAACAGCATGGATCTAGAGAAGAAAAATAGGATGGACTGCTTCATCCACCATGGGACCAATAGCCCTAGATCCTGAAAAGCACTCAGAGCCAAGTTCGACTGGTAAGCGTGGAGAGAAACCTCAGTTCTCAGTCTTTGCCTGAGCCCAACTCACTAGACGCATGTGGCTTTTAAGGCCAGAGAAGCTGAGCACCAAAAGAACATCTGGGAATTGTTTTCTGAACCCTGAAAATAGGATGAAGAGTGAGAGGCTGCTTGATTCTAAAAGTCTCCTGAACAATGGTAGACGAAATATGCCTGTATTAATAATTACAACGCAGGAGAGAACATACCATTACCATTATTATTATACCACTAACACCATTAGTTTCTTGCATTAGTATAAATGTTACATTTTGTGTTATATAAGTTTTTTTTTTCCCTATCTTAGGAATCAATCCACTCTTAAAAACAATGTCTTCAAATAACTGATATCCTCTGATTTCCAAAGCAAAACACACGTCTATTCACACCAAATGAAATACATAAAGTCTAAATAGCTTTATATGAGTTCTGGTCAAGTTAAACTGCCAAATATGTTTTGGTGCACCTTATTAAAAAAATTAGTTTTCACAGCTTTTCGGCATTTCAGAACTGCATATAAAGAACTGTACATTGTATTTGAAAATATGATGTGTTAGCAATAGGTTAACTGTTAATGTAGAATCTAGGAAGAGAAGACCTAAAGAGGGTCTCCAGTTCTTCCCAGAAACAAATGCTTCTAGTCTGTTGAGAGATTTCTTTTAAAAACAATGCATAGGACTACTGTATTTAGTTAGTTTCTGTGAGTTTGATTTGTGTGAGTCTGTCTTCTTTAACCTGCCCAATTCTTGTGAATGGATGAAATATGGAAGGCTGAGATCAGACTCTGGTCCACAGTGATTTTGCCAAGGCACTGCTTACTTAAAGCCTGGATAAAAGCAACTGGTCAGCCTCCTTCCAGAGTGGTGGTTCCTAGCCCTGACTGTACCAGAATCAGCTGGGAAGCTTTACAAATTGATGCTGAGGCTGCACAATCAGAATCTTCAAAGGTGGGACCAGAAATCAGTATGCCTAGATACCTTTGTATATATAATTACTTGACTTTTTCAATTGGGGTATAAAATATATGCAAGAAATATAAAATACAAAATCACCCAGAATGAGATATAGAATGGCCCAGGTTTCTACAAGTCCCTTCCCAGTCCTTATTCACCTCCCTACCTTCCCCCGAGGTAACTACTGCATACTCTTCATCACGATGCATTAGTCTCAGGCATCAGTATTTTGTAATACTAGTTCTCAAACTGGGCTGCTCTTTGGCATCACCTGGAGAGTTTTAACTAGCACTGGTGCTGGGGTTCCACTCTGGAGGGGCCAATTCACATAGTCTGAGGACAGCTGGGCAGCAGCATTTTTATAGCTACTGGGTGATTCTAATGTGCAGCAGTTTGAGAACTCCTGCTCTACTGACTGTAACATTCTTAATTGAAACACATGTAGCTCCTACAGGCCAAATATTAATAAATACAAAACCATCTAAAAAACTTAGAAAGAGACTGCCTCTTTTAGGAAGATTCAATTCTCTCTCCCTCCCTCCCTCCCTCCTTCCCATTTTTCCTCTCTCCCTTTTTTGTTTTCCTCCCTTCCTTCCTTTTTTTCGAATCAAGTCACAATTGCTACCACATAAATCAGAAGCAGCTCAAATTCCATCTATTAAGTCCCCTATTTCTCTCCCTTCCTTTTCGTCTCCATCTCAGGAAGAAATAATTTTTTTTAAAGGATATGAAGGGAACAATGAGAGAGAAAAATAGAAAAGGAAAGTAAAGCAAGCCAAGTGGGGAAGAAATATAAGGCCTAAAGGGGAGAAATGATCAAGGGAAAAGGGAGACAGAAAAGAAAGTGGGTTCTCTCCTGACATAGTTCATTTGACCCTATATGTTCACTGTATAAGGACCCAGTAGGGCAAAAAGAGCTTTTGGAACTGCTGGTGGGCACTGTGGTGTCCCAGCTGACTGTAACATCACGTATCCTCTAGTTTCTTAAACATCATAGCAAAGAACACCTTCCTCAGGGCTCTGTGTGTTCCTAGCAAGCAGCACAGCATTTTGGGTGAGAGCTGGGTTCCTGAGTCAGACTGCTTGGCCCAACCGTGAAATGATAGTACTACTTTGAAGAAGGTATTTAATTAACCTTTTTTTCATCTCATGTTTCATCATCAGTAAAATGAGGATAGCAGTGCCTACCTGTGATGGTTAAATTTTATGTGTCAACCTGGTCTAGGCTATGGTGTCAAGGTATTTAATCAAAGGCTAATCCAGATGTTGCCGTGAAGGCATATACATCTATAATCAATTTAAGTGAAGCAGATTACTGTCTATGATGTGGGTGGGGTTCATTTAATCAGCTAAAGGCCTTAAGAGCAAAAACTGAGGTTTCCCAGAAGGGAAGGAATTCTGCCTCAAGACTGGAACTCAGAAATCCTGCTTGACCTTCCAGGCAGCTGGCATGCACTACAGACTTTGGACTTCAGACCACAGTGTCAGCTCTTACCTCAGTTTCCAGCCTCCTGGAATCCCATGCCCCAACAATCCCATGAGTCAATTCCTTAAAATAAACCTCTTAAAATATGTACACATATATCCTATCCTATTAGTTCTGCTTCTCTTGAGAACTCTGATAAACTACCTCTTGAGGCAATAAACGTAATGTGTTAACCCAATATGTACACAATGTTCACATTGTACGGTATGATTTTTGGGGTAGTGGAGGGCTTATTATGGCTTATCTCTTCTGCCATCACCAGAAGGCTCAGGGATAATCCTTAACTATGCACTTGAATATAATCTCTTATCTCTGCTCCACCGTTTGGAACCTTTTAAAATAATAGGTCTTAGACCAGTTCTCTCTAATTCACTTTATGACAATACAGAACATAACAAAAGGCAAAAATGACAACCTGGGCAGTTTGAGGTACACAGCTAGATTTAAAATTCTTCCTAAGATACTCCTTTGTTCCAGACTCTGAGTCCTTTCTCCTTAAGCTCCCTCAGATACCTTTATTATTTTTCTCTTTGCTCTTTGCTTTTTCTGCTCTGTCAGCCCAAGCCTGGGTTCCACTTGATCCATTTTTCCCAGGACCTGGCCATTTCCTCCATGGGAAGCAGCAGGACAGCAACTCCAGTTCAGCTATCACTCTGACCACCAGCTGAAGTTGCTGAAAATATCCTTGTAGCGGTTGACAGCAAACCCACCGGCATGCAAGCACGGGGAACCAGGGAAAAAGCAGCTTGGTGCACCTCAGATTTCCTTTCCCAAACAAAACTTCTCCTTTGGTGGCTCCCAGAGAGGCTGGTCAGAGGAAAGAGGTTGAAGGGGGCCAGCTGCATTTGGGAACAGAGACAATACCCTAGCAGCTGGAGTCTAGTTCAAATTTTCCCACCAACAGTTTGGAAAGGAGGCCTGCTGGGTGGAAGGACGTGTTTGTGTATCAAGCATTGGCACTGGGTTACTCAGCCCAACTCTCTTACTCACCAAATAAAGACGGGGCCCAGAGGAGGGGGTCTGGTTAAGGTAGCAGCTAAGCTGTTGCTAAGACTTGGACCAAAGCCCAGACCTCTCAATCAGAGTCTGGTGCTTTCTTCCACTATACCTCATGGCCCTTTACCAGCTCAGGTGGAGTAGCAGCATTTAAAAATAATGTCTGCTTGACCATGAAACTAGTGACAATCATTCAGGCCAGCACCCCCTGGGCTTCCTCCAGCTGCCCATGAAATCCATAAGCTCCTGGGTATGTGGCTCATGGGGTACAAGGATGCAGCAAGGGCAGGTGACAGGGGCTTACGAGGAGTCACAAATGGCCCCCTCTTCCTGAGGTGCTTTCCTATGGAGAAACATGATTGATGAGTCCGATTTCTTAGGCTTTCCAAATTCCTAACAGCAACTATTTAAAATGAGGATGTCACTCCTTTGGTGGAGGGCAAACAGATGCACCTATTTGGTCAGCCTCCTCCTACAAGCCACTCCATGCCACCTTCCTTGCTGCCTGCACAACCTCTGGGAGCAATCCATTTGAATTTCAGGTTCACTCCACACAACTCACAAAAGATAAAAGGCTAATTTCTAATAACAAAGGGCACGTGGAGAAAGTATTTCAGGAGATGTCAAAGTCCTCTTGCTGAATTGAACGAAAGTGACGTTCTGAAGGGCGAGAGTCCAATTACTCGTGTGAAACTTTCCAGGTGGCTTTGCTTCAGTGACCTGAACAGGTGGGAGTACGAAGCCCACCTGCTTCTCTGTTTGCACAGTGACTAATACGTTTATAAACACTTAATAAACATTTAACAGTGTCAATTCTTAAAATAGTTCTTTCACAACTAGAATTCGACAGATTTGAAATTACTGGGTGACTCTGTAAGGTCACTTCCATAAAAGGGGATAGGGCTGCAAATTCTGGGGCTGCCAGAATCCAGTCTCTACCAACAGGCCACGACTGCTGGTCCTCGTTACTCGAGGTCTGACTCAGGAAACCCAGTTATACATCTACATTACACAGGGAATGCAGACCAGGCTGTGACAGTTTTATTCCTTACAAACTGCTGAATTGTATCACATTTGAAAGGAACCCTTTCTAAGATTCAGAGTGAGCCATGAGGCTTAAAAATATAGATCCCTTCTCTGGTGCTTGGAAAATTGGACATCCACATGCAAAAGAATGAAATCAGATCCTTATCTTACACCATACACAAAAATCAACTCAAAATGGATTAAAGATTTTAACCTAAAACCTAAAACTGTAAAACCTTAGAAGAAACCATAGGGAAAAAGCTCCTTGACACGGTCCTGACAATGATTTCTGGGACATGACACCAAAAGTGCAGGCAACAAAAGCAAAAATAGACAAGTAGAACTACATCAAACTAAAAAGCCTTCTTTGCAGCAAAGAAAACAATCAACAGAATGAAAAGGCAACCTTTGGAATAGGAGGAAATATGTGCAAACCATATATCTGATAAGGGGTTAATATCCAAAATATATTAGGAACTCCTATATGTCAATAACAATAAGAAAACCCAGCAAGCCAATTAAAAAATGGGGAAAGGACTTGAATAGACATTTCTCCAAAGAAGACATACAAATGGCCAATAGGTGTATGAAAAGGTGCTAGCATCACTAATCATGAGGAAATTGCAAATCAAAACCACAATAATCTATTGCCATAAATTTGTTAGAATAGCTATTATAAAAACAAACAAAACAAAAGATAAGTATTGGCAGGGATGTGGAGAAACTAAAACCCTTGTACACTGTTGGTGGGAATGAAAAATGGTACAGCTGCTATGAAAAACAGTATGAAAGCTCCTCAAAAAATTAAAAATAGAACTACCATATGATCGCTCCAGCAATCCTACTTCTGGGTATTTATCCAAAGGAACGAAGAGATATGTGCACTCCCATGTTCACTGCAGCATTATTCACAACAGCCAAGATATGAAAACACCTAAACATTCACTGATGAATGAATAGAAAAAGAAAATGTGGTACATATATACAATAGAATATTATTCGGTCTTAAAAAAGAGGGAGTCCTGCCGTACAACACAGCAACATGGATGAAAAGGGAGGACATTATGCCAAATGAAATAAGCCAGTCACAGAAGGACAAATACTGCATGATTCCACTTATATGAGGTACCTAAAATAGTCGAACTTTAAAAGCAGAGAGTAGAATGTAGAACTTTCCAGGGACTGAAAGGAGAAGGAAAGGGGGAATTGCAGTTCAGTGGGTATACAGTTTCAGTTGTGCAAGAAGGATAAGTTCTAGAGATCTGCAGTGCAACATAGTACCTATAGTTACCAATATTGTATTGTGCACTTAAAATTTGGTAAGAAGGTAGATCTTATGTTAAGTGTTCTTATCACCACAAACAAACATACAACCCCCCCTCCGCCCCCCAAATAAAAGGAGGCAAGAGGAAACTTTTGGAGCAATGCATATGTCTGGTATTATGATTGCAATAATAGTTTCACAGGTGGATGCTTATGTCCAAACTCACCAAACTGTATAGATTAAATATGTACAGTATTTCTGTATATCAATTATACCTCAATAGAGCTGTTACAAACATAGATCCATTTTCAGATGCCATATTCAGGAAAAGAAAAATAATAAAGAATATAAAATTCCCTATAAATAATCAAGAAAAAACAGAGTTAGATGAAATCAACCATAATTACACTTAATCTCCTATGGCCTCCTAAGATACAGGGAAAACACTGGCTCCAGAGTCATTATCTTGTATTCAAGCTTTGGCTTTGATACTATTTTTCAATATGAACTGTCTCGATATAGATCTGTTTCCCCCCACCCCACATCTCACCTACTGTTTTCGTTAGAATTAAGCTCTGCTCCAAGTGAAAGAAAAATCACGATAGCAATGGCTTACACAAGAAAGAAGTACATTTCTCCCCCATGAAAACTAAGCTCAAAGGAAAGTAGTCCTAGGCTGGCATGGTGACTGCATAGTCAGCAGGAACCCAGATTCTTACTACCTTGTTGCTTTGCCATCTTCAGCATATATTAAGAGTTTCCTCTCATGGCCCGAGATGGCGACCTGGGCACCACCACCAGGCCTACATTCTTGTCAGCAGGAAGTGGTAAAGAAGGGTTTGTCGCCCTTCTTTAAGGGCATTTCTCAAGAGTTGCATGGGACACTTCTACTTATGTATGTTCCACTGGCCAGAAAGTAGCCACATGCATACATCTTGCTGCAAGGGGAGCTGGGGTTTTTATTTGGGGTATATATATATATATATATATATATATATATATATATATATATCCATCTAAAACCAGGGATTGATGTATTAAAGAAGGGAAGAACAGATATCATGAGACAGCTAGCAGTTTATGTTACAGATATCTAGTTTGTTGGGCTATATTTAATAAGGATGAACACTTCACAGAAGGAAAACTTATTCCGAATATTGGTTAAAGCTTCAGATGGGGCTGGGGGTCAGGAATAAATAAGCACAAAGATTCTATGTAGCAGATCAATGCATAATTTTTACAGCATAACCCATTGCTTTTTCTTGCCTATTAAATGCCTTAAAGAACTGAATCAAAAGCTCTGAAGACTAGATGGTAGGAAACAAATGCATATGTACAAGCTACCTTTGTTTATGTTGGTTTATATGTTACTAGACAACTGGATAAATAAGTCTTTTGGCATCATGAAAACAATTCTTTTAATTGAATATTCAAAGGAAAAAAATAGAATTATCACTAAAAGTCACATCATGGTGCAGAAAGTACAGGTGCTACAGCTTTATGCATTTATAACAGAGCAGAATTAGAATGAAAAAAAAATCACAGAAAGAAAATAAAAATGCTAATTGGGGCTTAGTCCACATCAGACTTCTGGATTGGCTTGTTGGCTGTACTAACTGATCACATCAGGTAAAACTTACACAACAGACATTTCACTCTGAGTGTTCAAACTGATTTCCTCCTGCAACCTTTTTTTTTTTCCTATAATTTTTATTTTAAAATATTAAGGGGTACACGTATACTTGTTACATGGATAAATTGTATAATGCTGAAGTCAGGCTTTTAGTGTGCTAATCACCAGAACAGTGTGCACTATACCTGATAGATAAGTTTTTATCCCCTACTCCATTCCTTGCTCCCCTCTTCAGAATTTCCAATGTCCTTTACGCCACTATATGACCATGTGTACCCATTGTTTAGCTCTAACTTATTAGTGAGAACATGTGGTGTTTATGTTTCCATTCCTGAGATACTTCACTTAGGATAATGTTCTCCGGTTCCAGCCAAGTTGCTGCAAATGACATTATTTCATTACTTTTTATAACTGAGTAGTACCCTCTATTATATATATACCACATTTTATCCATTCATCAATTGATGGGCACTTAGGTTGATTCTGCATCTTTGCAATTGTGAATTGTGCTGCAATAAACATTTTTGAGATAATGACTTCTTTTCCTTTGGATAGCTACCCAGTAGTAGGATTACTGGGTCGAATGGTAGGTCTACTTTTAGTTTTTTGAAGAATCTCCACACTGTTTTCCATAGAGGTTGTACTAATTTACAGCGTATAGTGTTCCTTTTTCACCACATCTATGCCAGCATCTATTGTTTTTTGATTTTTTTAATAACGGGCATTCTGAATCAGTAAGGTGGTATCTCATTGTGGTTTTAATTTGCATTTCATTAGTGATGTTGAACTTTTTTCAAATGTCTGTTGGTCATTTGTATATTTTCTTTTGAAAAGATTCTGTTCATGTCTTTTGCCCACTTTTTAATAGGGTTATTTGTTTTTTTTCTTGCTGATTTGTTTGAGTTTTTTGTAGATTCTAGATATTAGCCCTTTGTTGGATTTAGAGTTTGCGAATATTTTTTCCCATTCTGTAGGTTGTCTATTTACTCTGTTGATTATTTCCTTTGCTGTTAAGAAACCTTTAGATTAAATTAAGTCCCATCTGTTTATTTTTGTTATTGCTGTATTTGCCTTTGGGGTCTTAGTTATAAATTCTTTGCAAGACCATCACTTCAACCTAAATAAAAGAGTTGATTTATTGAAATGATTTTTTGAACTTGTGGGTTTTTTTGGGTACAGATACAGAAAGTCACCAGACCTATACAGGCTGTCCTTGAATGTACACATTCCATGTGTATATACAGCCTTTGCTGCCACCTCTCTCTAGTTATTATTTGCCACCTAAAAGCCACAGCTGCTGTAAGAGGTATCTATAACAATTAAAGGATAGGCTGATTTTAGGTGGAGCCAGAAGCTCATTCTTTGCCTGAAGTTGAGCTGAATTTTATGCAGAGAACATAGACTTACAAGGTAGAAGAAAACCCCAGCAAGCCTTGATACCTCCCAAGCACCTTAAACCTACTAACCTACTGTATAAAGAAAGGGTACCTTGATACTACCTCCCAAGCACCTTAAACCCAATGTGAAAAGAAAGGGAGGCTCCCTGGCCAAAAGGGAATTTAAGCGTGTGGTTTCTAACCATAACAAGGAGGGTATAGTGCGCACTGATGTCAGAGAAGTGGGGCTGTGGTGTTTTAACATCGCGAGGGTCCCTAGAGAAAATAGATCCTATGTTGTCCGGTCTCAGGAGGCCCCAAGCTCTCATCAGGTGCAAGAATAGTACAGCTGTCCTAGAAAATCCTCTTATTTTATGAACACATGGGGGTGTGATCTTGACTCTTACCAAGCATGGCCAGCAGTTATGAGGCGGGGTGCCTAAGCAAAAGTCATCTCAAATCACTTATGCAAAAACTTACTTCTGACATAATAGTCATCTTTATAAAGAAATCTTATAGGCCTTAACTACTTTAGGGATGCACTGGTAACCAAAAAGCTCATTGCCTCAGGAAGAGGTTTTTCCCAGGAATCCGTTACCAAGAAAATGCCTACTTGTTACAAAAGAAAAAGTTGCAAGTTTAAAGAATAGGAGGGTTTAGAAATGGAGGAAACAAAGAAGGGAAAATACATGAGCAGTTTATGGGTGCTTCCCACAAAAGCAGCCATCCTATCGAGTACAGCTTATCCAGTGAATCCCAAACTTTCAAATCCTTTCATTTAAAGAGTCTGAACAATTTAATTTACTCTTTAGAAAGAGATGAGACAGGAAACTCAGATTGGTCCTATGTATGTTCTAGAACTGCCACATTCTGGCTGCAACAGACTTCTGGGGCTAGCCCATGAGCTTAACACAGTTTATAAAACCATTTCAATAACTAAGGATCTCCACATTCATGACTGCCATCGGATCCATAAAATTTACGAGTGTCACTTATTTGCAATTGGTAACAATCCTCCTTTTATTTTTTCTTTTCCACATGAAAATAATGGGCCTCTTCAAGAAACTATATCAAAATCTTGCGTATTGGCACACAACAGTAATATAGTTAAATGTCCTAAAAAATTGCTTGGATTTTTTCCTAGAGTAAGAAGTAAACAGGAAAGGCAACTGACTTCGGAAGATGCCTCGCTAGCTGCTGAAAGCAGGACTGGCAAACGAGATGATGGAGTGCTTTTGTCCCAGGTGTCACAAAGGGATGGGGCTGCCCACAGGAACATCTTGCAGTGTCAGTGCGGTGCAACTTCGGGAAAACCCCCCCTCCCTGACTCCATGACAGAGCCTCCTTGAAGTGTAGTAATGAAAGCATTTCCCCTGATTTCCTCCCTTTTCTGGCTTGTGGCAGCAAAGAAGAAAGACCATATCATCTGCTGGCTGATGAAAACTTGAATAGCTGTACACTGTCACCAGATCATTTGGAGGAAAAATGATAAATGCCCTAAAGAAAGCCTTGGGATGCTATATGTAAATCTGAGGTAAGAAGAGCCAATAAGGTCTGTGACAACGTTAAGCCAGTTACTAGCACTGAAGCAATTATATGCACGACTGAAACAATCTATAATAACAGCTATAACAAAGGCACAGGAAAGTGGGCAGGAGACCACTTGGAATAATCTGAAATATCCAGTGTCCTGAGAGGAGAGAAGTATGACCTATGCCAGAACTTGAAAGTCAGAAAGATCTGGGATTATAAATGTACATGGAAAGTACTATACTATACAACTTTCCAATTATAAGCCTCTTAGCCCTTAGATATGCCTGGTGAAGGCACATCTGATAAAATGACTAGTGGCAAGGTGTCACAAAGTAAAATGCAGGCACACTGAATAAAAACAAAGGGAAGGAAATTAGATAAAAATGAGTGTATAAAAGCTACCTATAAATTGATGAGATCTGACTTGGGCCAGGGTGCTGAGAAATGGGCATACCCATATACTACTCTCGGAAAAAGAAATTGCTATAATCATTCTGTGACAGACATTTTAGTAATAAGTTTCAATAGACTTAAAACTCCGTGATCCCTTTGATTTGGAGAGTTTATTATGTGGATATTATCCTAAAGAAATATTTATGGATGTGAAAAATGATTTAATGAAGTGTTAATAATAACAACAGCTAACATTTATTAGGTGCCCATTATTTCCTTCACAGAATGAAAAGCTTATTCTTGATGCTGATGGAGGCCTCAGGTGGGAGTGGACTTGGGAAATGAATAAAAACTTAAAAATTCTATGTAATACATAAGTTCAAAATTGTACAGTGCGGCATATAACCTTTTCTTTGTCTGTAAATGAACTTTAGAGACGAATCAGAAGTTCTGAAGACTAGATGGTAGAAAATAAATGGATATGTACAAGCTACTTTTACATTGGTTTATATGCTACTAGACAACTGAGTAAATGAATTTTTGCATCATGAAACAGTTGTTGTAATTGAACATTAAAAGAAAAAAAGTATCACAAAACATCACATTATGGTACAGCAAATACAGATGCCATAGCTTTATCCATTTATAATACAGCAGATTTCACAAGACAAAAAAAAATGAAAATGTTAACTGAGGCTACTGTGCTTTTTATATCTTAATTCATTTCATCCTAACATGAGGATGTTCATCAGAGTGTTATTTATGTTGACCTCTTAAATATCCATTACAGGCAATAGATTAAATAAATCATATTTCCATATAACACAAACATTAGTGAAGTATTACAAAGGGTAACATAGAGCTAAATTTTACAGACATGAAAAACAATCTCAATACCCTCTGAGGTGATAAACATATGAGTATACATAGTCTATACAGTCTGATCCCATTTTTTTTACTTTTTTGTTAAAAATATTAATATTGCTAATGTATATGAATTGGGATCATGATTTTTATGTTATTTTTGTTTATATGGAGATTTTAGCCTTTTAGAATCAAATATGTATTATTACAAAAGGAGAAGCACAATTTAAATAATGGATTTTTTTTTTAGAAATAAAAAACTTCCTTCCATAAGAGAAAAAAAAATATTTAGCTGAGCAAACGTTTGTGGGGAACATAAGGAATACCCCCAAAGTGGAGCTAATGTGGGGAAAGCCTCAGCCCAGATATGGACTGTAAGACTCAGGGATGCACAAAGAATTCCTGTGAGCAGACTGCATTTTCAGGCAAAGGGGATACAGCTGCAGGCCATGGCCTGGGGCCGTGTAAACCAAACTCTCCTTTGTGCGTTTGGAAGCACAGGCAGAGAGGGTAAGAGGTGCCTCCCGTCTCCCTCATTCTGGGGCCACTCTTTGCTTCTGATGTCCCTGAGCCCACTGCTGGGGTCCTGCACTCCTCACTAGGTCTTGTGGAGTGCAATGCTTATTCTCCTCCCAAAGAAAGCACTGAACAAACACTGAGAACCCTCAGGCAACTCAAAAACCACTCCACTGAAGTAGACCTGTTGGGTATAAGGAGAACTCCCCACCCTGCCCTCCCTCATCCCTAAAGAAAGACAAAACCAGAAACCATCTCCTGGATATTTTCTCTGGTTGGGTTTCTAACCCTTCTGTGCTGTTGGTAAGGGCATTAGGTAACCTATTTAGTTAGGTTTAACAATATCTGCACAACTATGTTTTAAGTTATACTGAGAAATTTAACAGATATATCAAAGGAACCTGTTTCCACATGAAGGTCAAAATGTACAAATAACGTGGTATAAATACATATACTGAATACATACTTTCTTCTTCAGATGACATTAAAAAGATAGATTCTGTAGCTGAAATGCTCTAAAATCTTCACAAGAAGAATCCTATTAAACACAAAGGTGATATATTCCTCTGTAAAGGATATTGTTGGCTTTATAAGGATTTGGGGAGGGAGAGAACAGCTCTTGCAAGTGCATACAGATTGTATGTATATAAAATTGTATAAAAACATTCTAACTGTATGTGCATCCAGATCATGCAATCAATTTTTGCATAAATTTGGTCAACTCATCTTTCCTCATCTTATGAGAGAGGAAACTGAAGCACAGAGAGGCAAGTGCCTCATCTGGTTTTGAAACCTACTTTTCTATAATGAAGAGATTCTTCCTAATAAAACAAAACCAGAAAATCCAGACAATGTAACTGCTGAAATACCACTAAACTGTTGAACACTTTAGCCACATGTTACATGCCAGGGTCAGAAGCTACTTACAGGTTTGGTGCTGCAGAGTATGGGGGTGAGGAGCAGCTTTCATTCCTGTGTGCCAGTTTTCTAGGGGGCTATGAGATTAATATTGTGTTGATTGATACAATTAGAGAAAAGGTGCTGTTACAAGTTGTAGCCTATGAACAGCAAGTAGTATTATACAGCAGTCCCTCTTATCCACAGGGAGATATTCCAAGACCCCCAGTGGATGCCTGAAACCACCTCAAATAGTAGTGAATTATACGTATGGTATACGATGTTTTTTTCCTATACATACATACCTATGATAAACTTTAATTCATAAAATTAGGATAGTAAGAAATTATAATAAAATAGAACAATGATAATATGCTGTAGTAGAAGTTTTAAGTGAATGTGGTCTCTCTCTAGGTATCTTACACTGTACCCACCCTTCTTGTGATGATGTGAGATGATAAAATGCCTATGTGATGAGATGGGGTGACGTAAACCTTGTGATGTAGAGTTAGGCTACTGTTCATCTTCTGACAATACGTCAGGAGGATCATTTGCGTAGGGTGATCCTTGATTTCTGAGCCATGATGATGTCGATGGTTGGATGTCAGGAGCAGACAATGCGGATGACTAACAGGTGGGGAGCACAGACAGCACAGATACGCTGGGCAAAGGGAGGATTCACACCCCAGGCAGGATGGGGAAGGCCGGGGTGAGATTTTTATCATGTTCCCTCAGAACAGCATGCAAATTAAAACTTATGAATTAAATATACACGTAACCTTAACATTTGTACCCCCATAATATGCTGCAATAAATAAATAAAAAAAATAACTAGGAGGGGGGGAAATGGGCATTTATTGAAACCTTAAAATCTGTACCACCATAATATGCCGGAAAAAAAAAAAAAAAGAACTAGGAAAAAAAACACAAAACTTATGAATTGTATATTTCTGGAATTTTCCATTTAATATTTTCAGATCGCAGTTGCCCATGGGTAACCAAAACCTCAGAAAGCAAAGCCCTGTTGAGGGGGTGGGGCGGGGTGGGGGGAGGACACCTGTATTTTGTGTCTGACCAATTGCAAGAGAGAGAGGAGCTGGCTAGGGCTCCACCTAAGTGGCTACGGCTCGCCACCACCCAGAGCTAACATCATCCTGGGATAAGGGATGCTGTCATCGTACTATGTGGCTACATTTTTGTTTATTCTTCAACATGCTAGCTACTGCAACTCACACCATCTTTCCATTCCTGGGCCTCCATAACCTTAACCATTATTCCCGCCGTGTAAAACAGACCACAAATTTAAGGTGACAAAGCTCGGATTGGTAGACGTGAAGTATGTGATGAGAACAGAACCCTCTGAGTACTGCACAGCCATTAGGAAGTAACTGACCTATATGAAACTGCTACCATGGTTCGCAAATTTATTGTCAGGTTCCAGCCTCTAGCTGTTCTCTGATTGTTCTAAATACTTGACAAACTGAAGCCTTTTCACTTTCCGTTGAAATTGCCTCATCTCCCTGTCAGAGCGCCATGGGGGACTCCATTACTTTTCTGACTTCTCTCCCCTCCTGACAAGTCATTTAGCTGGCTTCTTGTTGTGAAGGCTGTCCATGTCAAATTAGCCAAGGCCCCTATTGTCCTTATTACCACTCGAAAAGCCATCATGAGTAATGCTACGGGGTCCCTCAGTTGTCATCATTTGTCAGAAAGAAAAGGAGTGTGGTTACATATAGCTGACAGGTAATTTCAGTGTCTACAATTACCCCAATTAGTCTTGTCATAAACAATTCGATAAATGCACACCAATACAAACAGATAAACACACCAAGGTCTCTCGCTATTAATGCTGTGTAATGGGTAAATCAGTGATATGATGCTATATTTTATTTATTTATTTTTTAAACGATCCTCAGCTGTGAGCTGGCACTTGCTACCTGGTCAGCACAAATTGTACTATCTACTTTCATTAGCTCATCACCACAAGGAAATTTGAAAGGCTGTGACAAAATTCATTTAGAAAGAGAGGGAAAGAGCAGATTGTTATAACACCTGCTTTAGGCAAGGATACAACAAAGGTTTGCTTTTTGTCAGTTCTGAGCAACTATGGCCTTTAAAGTTCACTATTTTGTATTAAAACACTAACATAGGAAATACGATAGAAATGGGGAGTAGAAAAATTATATCGACTCCAAAATTAGGAACATGATTTGGGAAAAGGAAAAAAAAATCCTGCTGACAAATGCACCAACCAGCATCTATGTATTTTTTTTATTTATTTATTTATTTATTTTTTTGAGACAGAGTCTTACTTAGCATCTATGTATTTTAAAAAAAAGATTGTGGGATGGTAGTTTCACATGTAAGATTATTACAATTCTCTTCCACTAAGGATCCCCCCTCCTTTTTTTTTTTTTTTTTTAACTTCACCTTAAAACCATATATATAAAGCTTGCCATGTTCAGTGTCAAAGTTATTTATCTGCTCCAGTATTCATAAGGATTTGTTTAATAAAGGCATCAACGTTTCTCCTTGCCGGACTCAGTAGAGAGGTGATTAAGACCTGCTAAGTGTGCCATACCAGTTCTCCCTCATATTCTCGAAATACCAGGGAATGAACGTGTTTTTAACACAACACCCTCTAGGAGCACTCTTCAGTTACACTCTGTATTCAACCCTCAATGAAGCGCCCTTAAGTTTGCTCTTGTGATCCACATAAATAAATGCTCAAGATTCAACATCTGTAGCGTCCACTGCACCCTGTCTGTTTGCTGACCGCAATCTTAAGTGATGGCTGAAAAACCCAACACGAGGATATTGTTGTAGGAAATTGCTCTTGGCAACTATTTGTTCAAGCTCAAGATTTTTTTTTTTTTTAACCAACACTAAGAACCCACCAGAAAATAGGACAGGTCTCCCTAATGAGTAATCTATTTTAGCACAGTCTTGTCTAGGCATGACAGTTTACTGAGAGGCTTGAAAAACTCGTAATTACCAGTGTTACAGGGCAATTAATGTATATTACACTGCACTACTCATGGCAGCAACTGTCATTTTCTCAATAAAAATGAGTACTCTTCAGCTAAAGGTGACATTAATTGGGACTTTAATGACTATGCAGAGGAGCTGAAGCCAAATATGAACAAAACAGCGATTCAATGAGCGACTTCAGAAACGAGAAAATTGTACTAAAATGAGATTAATTGCTGTTTAGAAAAAGGAAAGAACCTAAAAAGCTATTAAATTGCAGGGTTTGGGTGCCCGGGTGATGGTTGTGATGTTAATCTTGCATTCTCACAGCAGGCAAATATTCACTAAATTCAGAGCCTTTTGACAGCAGGAAAAATCATGTATGCTTAACTTCAATCCATCAAAAATATATTTCAGCTTTTATCAGTGTTCTAAATACTTCTGCAATTTCAAAAATTACTGCTCCATTCCTTGGCTGTCATCATGCAAATGTGAACACTGTCAATATTGCTATGAAAAATTTCCCAGCTTCAAAAGGCCTACTTCAGTGATAAAGAAAGAAAAACGTGAAGATTAGAATTGCAAAACACACACTACTAATATAACAGAAATCAAACAATAAGAATTTAATGTTTAAGTTGTGGAAACTGCTAAAATAGAAAATGATGGGGTGGGCCCCCTTTTTTTGGTAGAAAAATCAAAGAAAAATAATTCTGAAATTCTTTCAAGGCGTGTAACTTTATGCTTAATTAATCATCCCCAATAATTAGGATAGAATTTTACAGCTTGACTTCAGGTGCTGTAATTGTTAGTACTGTTCTCTAGTTTCTTAAAGCCTTTATCTTTGATTCTAAGTTCTTAAAAACAATTATATAATTGCTTTTTCTTTATGGCCTTTTCAAATATCATGATGACTGTATATACAAAACATAGCACTTAAACTTTGACATGTAAAAGGATAAACAGATTTGATAACTCTGAAGTTATAGACTCTTGTTACTTGAATTTATTTTTTTTAAAGAGAGACCAGCAATTTTTTTTTTTAAAGAGAGACCAGTATTTTTGTTAAGGAGGGAGTTTTCAAAAGAGTTTAATTTTGGACAGAAAAGTAGTATTCACAGTAGCTGCCCCCATAGAAAGATTAAGCTTGTCTTTAGAATACTGTGTACTTTCCTACTGCATAAGCAATTATGTTTGTTCTGCATTTTAATATTTAAAGAGTCTTCTCATCTACAGTTTAGGTCAGGGCTCAAGACACATTAACACACATATAATTCTGGCCATACTCAAGAACCACATCCACTAAATGACATGGGGTGGTAAAATAGTGTACTTTCCATCTTCAAATCAATGACAAACCCCGTCTATTCTAAAAATCCAGAAATACAAATCACCTGACCTCCATTATGAAGACTGGTTATTGGCCACTTGTCTGCCAGAATATACTTATAGGGCCACTAGGGGAGAGGAGGAAGGACTGGAGAGAGAAACACAGGCATACCCATGCAGATGTCTGTCCTCTACGGCAGGATGTTCAGCTAAGTTTTATCTGTCAGCTGCTTTATTCACTATAAACATGATTTCTTGAGTTTTGAATCCAAGTTTGAGTGTAATCATCTCTGTGAAACAAGTTGGTAACAGGGGCCAGCATTTCCCTAGTGTTACCTAACTCTCCTCTTCCTCCATTTTCCCTTTTCTTGTATCTAGACTTTTATGTTAACAGCATAATTCTTCCCCAAGAATCTAACAAATGTCCTTTTTAGTTCTTTTTTTGGGGGGTGAAAAGGGGCCTTTGTTATTCATTGTGCCATTTCAAAAACTAAGCTTCTCTCATACCTCAAAAACAGCTTTATTTTAAGGACAAAAAATTCACAAGCTCCCCCTAAAAGTCTTTTCAGGCAGAGTCCTTAGAGAAGACAGGTGCCTTTGGCTAAATTATCTCTACTGACAAACCATTCACATAAATTTGCTTTTTTTTTTTTTTAAAAAAAAGTACATGTCAATAGTTTGATTCCATTTTGTCTATGCAAATACCATTGATAAAAATTTCAATGGAAGTTTTCAGGGAGTGGAAGAGTTCCAAACTAGGTATTGAAATGGAACTCAGGAATAGGATACTAATTCACCAAACTTGCCAAGAATGATCTAACCCAGTAGCCATACAAAGGCAACTGCAAACCATCCACATGATCCCAGATAATCCCTTATACTGTATCTCTAGGATCTCATCTCCATTCTGCAGTTTACTGCGTGAGGCTCCATTTGGGGCTCCAGGTTTCCCATTTGCAAAATGGAAGCAACTTTGTCATGCTAAATTTGCTGCCTGTGAACTAAGCGCTGAGCACTTGGCAGACACTACCAGCTCTAGGAATGTTAACGATGGAAATAAACTTTTAAGGAGAGTTCCTAAAATGAATTTATTTGATACTGTTGTTCAATTGCTGAAATTCTTTACCCCTCACAGTTGCCACAGTGGTGCTATGAGAAAAGGTGATCACACTGAATCATGTGAAAGGCTTATACAATTAAAGCAGGAAGCACTGCTCTCTCAGCTAAGGCTGAAATTCAATTTTTAACCTCATTATTACTCTGCACGAATATCATAGGTCTCTCTTCCAAAATACTACTCCGTGGTTTAAATTTTTTTATGCAGGCCCCTCCTAAGACTAAAATGTATCACAGTGTCCATCAATCTTACAATTGACAGACCATGTTTAAGCTGGGAATAGTGACAAGTTACAGGGACTCTTTTTAAAAAAAAAAAAAAAAAAAAATCAATTCCAGGAGATTAGTAAGATGTGTTTTTAGATACATACCCTCAGAACATTACAAACTCAGTGAGAAGCCAAACTGGAATATCTCAAGTTTGGAAGATGAACAATATTTTGATGTGCCAAGGCTAATACATTATATGTTTCGAGTCTTACTATTAAGACCTGTAGCAACTGTTTTAAGAGATGAGTAGAAATGAAACAAATGGTAAATGTTTATTCAGTCATACAGTTCTGAAAGAAAACAACTGTTAATTTGCATTAGCTTGGGATCACTTAGCAGACTGCTTTTTAAGAGCTATCACCTCTCAGCAGCCCACAAAAGAGGAAGCTTTCATTCCCTCCCCTTCTACCTGCTTCAGCTATATGCTATTTAACTTAAATTCATTCTTTACTCACCAACACTATTCAACAAATTACTTCAAAACATATGGCGTTCTTTGTCAGTTTGTGGAGGAGAAAGTCTAGAGGCCAAGCACCTGAAGGTCAATGTGAACAGATGCAACCTCATCTACTCCATCTTCCCATATAGCAAATTCTAGAATGATAAACTTGAGGTACCTTTTGAGTCATCAAGTAAATTGCATTATATTTAATATTTCAGTTGTTCTGCATTAAAAAAAAGTTTAGTGCCCTATATTCATGGATAACAGAATCTAAGCTACTTAAATATACATAAATCGTATTGTGGGGAGTAATATACAGATGTTCCTCAACTTAAAATGGGGTTGCATCCCCCCCCATTGTGAGTTGAAAATATCATAAGTAGAAAACGCATTTAATCCACCTACTTTACTGAACATCATCATTTAGCCTAGTCTACCCTAAACATACTTAGAACATTTACATCAGCCTACAGTTGGGCAAAATCATCTACCACAAGCCTATTTTAGAGAATAGCATGGAACATCTCACGTAATTTACTGAATACAGTATGCTGTACAGTTTGGTTGTTTACTCTGGTGATCTGTGGCTAATTGGGGGCTGTGGCTTGCTGCCGCTGTCCAGCATTTTGAGAGCAAATCATACTGCATATCATTAGCCTGGGAAAACACCAAACTTCAAATTCCAAGTATGGTTTCTATTGAATGTGTGTGGCTTTCACAACATCGTGAAGTCAAAGAAAAATCATAAGTAAGTCCTAGACTACCTGTGCTTTAATTTCCTTGTTAATTAACATCCACCTCAGCCCCCCCAGGCTTAAATAAGGCAGGGAAGGAGGAGAAAAGGCAGGCTAGTTATTTGGGCCTTGCAGGGTCTGTGTCTCAAGGGAAACTACTGTAGAGGCCTCAGCGCTCCTGCAATCCCACAATTGTCAACATGAGACGGGGATTCCTAGGGCACCCCTTCTCTCCATCTTCTCAGGAGCTTCCCGTGTCCTTAGAAAAGCTGACTAAAGCAGAAAACTAGTCATGAGGAGGTTTCCTTGCAGGAAAGACCAATTAACCCCAGGGGAAAAGAGAGAAAAAAAGATCTTAAAAAAGAGGATGAGTGGACAAAAAAAAAGGAGGGGGGGCTCCAATTAAGGTAAATGCTCAGAACATCCTGGTATCTGAAGTGAGATGGGAGAGAAGGAAAGTCCCCTGTGGCTGCACACCAATGAAGGAAGGAGGGACGGTGGGGATTGTTAGGAGATGGGGAATTAGAACAGAGGGGAAAGGAAGAGATAATCCAAACTCTGCTTCTTCATCTAGGGCCTCCTTGGCGTGACTTAGTCTTTGTTCCTATCAGTCAGCAAAGTAATGCGAAATGAGAAATGAAATTGGGAACCCAGGTCAAAAACTGTGGGATCTTTGGCAAATCAGGGGCGCTCTGTCCCCCAAGAAATCACCGCATGAGAAGGCCCGGTAATAGAACCCCATTTAGTGAAGAGTAACCCAAAAGACAGTGTGAGCTTCCAATTCCAACTGAAGCCAAAATGGGGAGGAAAAAAGCCACAGAACAGCGATTTCCGAGGCGCTACTGCAACAGGACACTTAGGTTTGAAGCTCCAGACACTAATTCTGAGCTTATTTTTCCTCTACATTTTCAATCTGAGTCTCAACTTTTCTATTGCTTGATTCTATTTCTCTTCTATTTCTAGTTAGAAGATACTTGTTTCACTGCTTGCTTAGCAATACCTGAAAGGTCAGAAAAGACAGAAGAGGGTTGAAACAAGATCTTTCGCCTGTATTCTCAAGCTGGACTAGGAATACTTTTTTTTCTTGTCCTGAGTTTCATGTTAGGGTTTTAAATTTCATTGCCACTCCAGGTGGAGAGAAATCATTCTTTTTACTCATGATTTTGTACACACATACATTTTCTACTGACATTGCTACATGAGGCTGGGATGAAGAGAGGGCTGGTAGTCAAACTAACTCTAGAATCTCCACCTATGTGGCACTGGCTGCTATTAAAAGAACATAATTTTCCAGAATACCAGGCATTAAGAGATGAGCTGAATCTCAACCACATCTGTCTATTTTAAATCTATTAATGTGATATGAATAAATTAATAAAAATAGAAGGAATGGAAGTTCTTGGTAAAAGTGAATACAAAGAACACTTGGTTAAGTAGTAAAAATATTCATTTTTTGGATATTAATCTGTAGCAGTCCCCAACCTATTTGACACTAGGAACCAGTTTCATGGGAGACAATGTTTCTACAGACAAGGAGCAGAGAGTGGTTTGGGGATGATTTAAGCATATTACATTTATCGTGCAGTCAAAACTCTCTGCTAATGATAATGTGAATTTGCAGCCACTCCCCAGCGCTAGCATCACCACCTCAGCTCCACCTCAGATCATCAGGCATGAGATTCTCACAAGAAGCATGCAACCTAGACCCTGCGCATGTGCAGTTTACAGTAGGGTTCGTGCTCCTATGAGAATCCAATGCTGCTGCTGGTCTGGCAGGAGGCGGAGCTTATGCAGTGATGCAAGTGATGGGGAGCAGCTGTGAATACAAACGAAGCTTCACTTGCTCCCCACCACTGTTCACCTCCTGCTGTGCAGCCCAGATCCTAACAGGCCATGGACTGGTACCGATCTTCTGCCTGGGGACTGAGGACTGCAGATCTGAGGTTTAAAATATCTAACTCAATCAGACTAGGTTTCCCTAATCTAGTAGCACTAGAATTTTACAGATTTATTTGTTGTAATGTCATAAGACAAAAATATAAATAATAAAAGTGGAGGTTTTGGCATTTCATATTAGCAAAAAAGTAAAATGCCTTTCCTTATCTCTTATCTATCTATCTATCTATCTATCTATCTATCTATCTATCTATCTATCATCATTTTAAATTTTGAATTATCTACTCAACTAGCCCCACGACTCCAACTGCTGGTCTCCATGGCCTTTCCTAATTGGTTTAGTAGGTCCTCGTCTCCTTTCTCAGCACCTGAGTTGTAAGGCTGAGCCTCTTAATAATATGGCTGTCAGTCTTCAAAAGTTTTAGAACTGGTGATTCAGTGAGTTAAAACCGGAAGAGATTTTTCAATTGGCCAAACAGCTAACATTCTTAAAACTGTCCTTACTTGGAACAAGGGCAGCTGGATCAGAATAGGCCTCCCCCTGCAGACTGAGTTCAAGCTACTGCCTCAGGACTCCCACTGGACCTCCTGCACGGAGTGACCACAGACCCGCCTACCCCCCACCCCCACGGACTGTGAGCTCCTTGAGGGAGGGACCCACGCTCATCGTTGGATGCCTGGTACAACATAAACAGTTTTGTTGAATGATAAATGAAATCCTGGGTCTGACACTAATGAATTAATCTTGGATAAGTCACTTTATCTCTCTGAGCCTTTGCTTTCCTATCCATTAAAATGCTTTCAGTTTCCTAGAGGAATGGTTAGGCTCAAACAAAATTATGAATGTGGAAGTGCTGTAAAAATGCAATAGATTGCTACAGCTGTTGTTAATAGTTAGCTCTTGGATTTATACAATAAACCTGCACTGTTCATTGGGAGGAATGAGGGAGGTTCCTAATGGTCTCAATAGCTTTTTTTCAACCACAAGGAGCATATATTAATAAAAAATCTAGTTTTCTAAGAATTCTCAGATGTCAGGTCACACCCACAGTTTTTTATTGTTTTGGTCCCTATCTCTTATGTCCTCCCCACCCCCTGCCCCCCACTCCAAACCAACACACAAATCCCTCTAGGCCTTGGGTCCTGCTCAGGAGGAACTGAGCTGCTCAGGTGACTGGGTCTGACAGTCTTTACACAGATGCACTTGCATGACAGCAACACAGTGCCTTTGCAGAAGGCAGCCTGGCAGTGCTGAAAGGCAGGATTCTGCAGAGGTGGCCAAAAGGTCAGGGGGGACCCAACTGGTGTTCTGTCCCCATCTGCAGCACCAGTGCCCCTGACTTCTCAGTACTCCCTACTCCTTCCCATCATCTGTCCTCCCTTCCCTCAGTGGCCTGGTGAAAAGACCTAAATAGGAGAAAATCAGAGTGAAGAAAGACCACTTGGATAGATCTAGGCTTGTCTGGGAGCTACTTAGCTGGACCTAACAGGAGCACACAGATCTACTTTTTTGGTTTTGTTTTTTAAAACCAGAACCACTGTTCAATTACGGATATAATAGCTTCCTGATCCCTAATGTTCAGACATAGTAACAGAGAGCTAGCTGGGTTCAGACTGAATAGTGCCAGAGGCTTCACAAGATAGCATTTATCTAGTGTGGGGTAAACAATGTCCACGGACAGCTGAATGATTTAAGAATCCACACAAGTAACGGAAACTTGGGAAACCCTGGTGAGCTCAGGTGCTACGGGAGCCACATGTCCCCAGTTTCCTGAGAGACGAAAGGCACCCCAGGTGAGCCCAGTGTGGGGCATTACTCTTCAGTCAGGAGAGCAACATAAACCCATTGTTTGCTTTTTGTCATCTGGTTTGTCTTAATCACAAACTAAAAATTCATTTATAATGCAGTATACAAATGCCATGTTTATATCAATATCATATGCTGCTTGCTTGAAATCGTATACATTGAAATTAAGAACAGAAATCCAAGTTAATGGTCAAAGACAACCAATAACAAAACCACCAAATTCCAGTTGTCAAACATCATTTAATATGTATATTTCTGGGGATTTTTTGGGGGGGAACAGTAATTATTAAAACTTAAAGTGATATGAGTGAGTGTTTATAACTTCCTATTGAAAAGCCCAACTCACAGAGCATTGGTTTCAGGTTGAAGAAAATCATGTGGCCATCTCTGTGCGACGGCCTAGTGACTTTATATCCTCTTGTCAAACCTCAGCAGTTTTATTTGTAGTGATACATGCTGGAGAAGGTTGGAGGTTAAAGTTGATAGGAGGGGCAACAGGAAAATCAACCAACTCCTTTTAAGAGATTACAGCCTTTAACATATTTGGGTCTGTCGGCAGTTTTTGCAAACTTTACAAGTCTGTGGTTGATGCTGTTTTTAAAAAACTGATTCACAAATCAGAGGTCAGATGGATCCAGTAAATGGCCTTTTAGTTTGAAATAATCCCAAGTGGTTAATGTACTCCTAGTTAATGGCTGTTTTTTTTTTTTTTTTTTTTTTTGGTACTTAAATTTAAAACTGAAAAAAAAAATATGCTTATTTATCAAATATCTGATTATATGAAATTACTAACCCCCATTCCCCCATTTCCCTGTGTGGGTCCATAAAACAGGGAAGCAGCTATTGTAAGAGAAACAAAGAAAAGAGAATGGGAAATTAAAAGGCCCCTGCTAGAGGCAAACTCTGTATGGGCAGTTGGGCAAGGAGACTTTTATTAGTCATTGGCTTCTATCCTCCAGAAATGTTCGGATTCTCAGTATTCTCACACTGAAGAGAGTGAGATATATAGCTAAGGCATCTATGCCATAGCAGAGAATGATAACAAAGTACTAAGACCCAGCAATGACTGTGAAACATCATTGTAATACCTGTTTACTTCCACTTGGCACACATCGACTTACTTAGTGTTAAGTACTTCTAGTTACCTTTTACCAAATGTGTATTGCATGCCAAGCACTATGTATATCTGAGCTTATTCAATCCGTATAGGAATTCAAACTGTACTTATTTTATAGATTAGTTAAAAAAAATTAGAGAAATCCAGAGATTTGCCCAAGGTCACGTAGTAAGGACCAAATGGGAATCAAACTCAGCTCCTCCCTGCCATCCCCCACCCCACCCCCAAATCTGTGCTCTTCCACTCAGTTATACTGTTTCTTGGGTTGTAACCAATAATTAAATAATTTTTAGATTATCCCTCTTCATGGTTAAATTTATTTTGTTATCACTAGCTGATTTTAAGACACTGCACAGTACTACACAGTAGCAAGGGAACAAGACTCCCTGTGAAAAGTCCTCGGGCTCTGTATTAGATCAGCATGTGGTTGGTTTGGGGTCTGATAGTACAATTGGCTGCTACTAATTATTCAGAAAAGTGCTTTGGTATTTAAAAAGTTCTCCCTGTCAAAATGGTAGAGAGCAGTTATATAATACTAAGTACTTGTAAAACTGAAACAATTCCTATCATAGTTGTTAAGTTGATTCATTTCTGTTTTTAAAGGTTTTATCCAACTCACAGATTACAAAGTTCAACACTGAGTGACTTAAATCTCATTGGGCCTCAGTTTCCTCACTTGTAAAATTAGATTATATTTATGAGGGATCTTGGCTAGCTCTAAAAACTCTGTAAGTCTGTAATTTTTGTAACGTGCCCCCCCCCCGCTTAATTCTAATGACTGAACTCATACAGCTTTTCAAGGAAATAGAGATATCAATCTTTATGAATGAAAGTAAGAGGAAAAATACAACATAAAGAAAAGCACACTTATAAAAAAGAGCATGGAGCAAATGAAAAACCTAGGCTGACTGAAGCCAGCAACAGCTGCCTCTTTTTTTGTGAACCCTTGTAACTGCACATACATGCTTTAAAAATAAATTTACTTAGGAATGACCCAAAAGGCAAATTATTTTCTCACCCAGAAATGTTTGTCACAAGTGTTATGGGAACTATCAACTTTTATTTGGAGAGATAATATAACAAACATTTTCCAAACATTGCCACTCATTGTTTAAGATGAGGAAATGTGGTGGTTCAAACATTTTTTTTTAAAATGCACTAACTCTAAGAAACTGCCAACAATTTGAAAATAGTTTTGATAGTTAAAAATACATTCCATAAAGATTCCTGGTAGAAAATGTTTCCAGCTTTGTTTTCCTTTACTCACAAGGTATCTGAGCGTGTATGTGTGTGCAAACATATATATTTATACATGATATGCATATACCTATATGACATGCATGTAACAGATAATTTTGTTTGTTTTTATTTCTATTTCATACAGATGAAGTATTAAAAGAAAGAACACAGCACACCAGAAATCAGAATTCCTCAGTTCAAGCCCCAGTGCAAATGAGTTAGATACTTAAAAAGGCAAATAGTTTCAATGGTACTCAATATTGTGAATTTTAACTACTCCTAGCAAAATTACCTTTCTTTCCAACCCAAATTTAATAAGAGGACAACACATGTCCTTAATATCCCATATATGTTTCCTTTTCTCCATTTCCACTGAACTACTTTTGTTCCTTCTCTGTTTTGCACTTGAATTTCAGCAATAATCTTCCACTTGGTCTCCCTTTCCCAGTCTCTCCTATATTTCCACTCTCCAATACAAACAAACAAAAAACCCTCCAAAAACAAAGAAACAAACCCCCCACAAACCAAACACCTCTAATTGGTCTTCCACACTGTAGCTTAGTAATATTCCCACGTGTCAAATGTAATCAGGTCAGCAATTTGCTCAAAAAAAGCCCTATCTGTACTGCTCCAGAGACACTCTTAGAAGTCTGTGGCATTGCACCAGCTTTTCTGTATCTGGCTTCTGTTCCTTATGTTCTCACTGTCCCTTCTTCAGGCCTCAATGCCTCTGCACAAGCTCTTCCACCTGTTCTCAACACCCTTCCCTATTCACCTGTCCCTCAGCTCTAAGATGAGGCTTGTCTGAATTAGCTTCCTGAACTTGCACTCTATGTACTCCATGCACATCTCAATCCCAGCACTTTGCATGTCATGATTGTTGGTTTATTTGCCATAATGGCAAATAATGGCTAGTTTACAGCTGGTCTGCAGTCCCCATTAGACCAAGCTCACTGAGAGTAAAAGCTGTATTTTGAGGAATCTCTGTATTCAGAGGCCTACTGTGGTGCCCGGTTCATGGTTAGCTCTTAGTAAATTTTGCTCAATGGTTATTTGAGTGAAGGAATAAAATGAGTGAATGGTTAAAGATCTATTTAAAGATATGTCTGTTAGGAACCTCACTGTGTCATAGGCAAATATCATGCCTCTTATTTTAATTTCCAAATATTTATGTGCACTTCAAAATACATAATCTTTATCCATAAACATATTTTTCATATGCAAAGACCACAATCTCTAGTCCTATCTGTCAAATGGCGTGATTTAGTAAAGATGGCAGGATGGTTCCATAAAATGATTTTAACTTTATTAATATTTTAGAGAAAAGTTCTTATTATAAAACAACAAAATTACTACGCAGTATAACTGTAACTTTTCTATGTTTATATTTCCCTTAAAATAATACTATTTATTTAGAAAAAAATTTATCTCTCTCTCTCTTACACACACACATAGAGTAATCTTTAATTCTTAAAATAGAAGCAATCATGAGAATACCAGGGATTCATTTATTCCAAAAACTTAATAGGTATATTAAAAATTAACTTAAAAGATCCATTTAAGAACTCAAATGCCCAACTATGGAGTAATAATGAACAGGATGTTTGTATACATTTCTATGTGATCCTGTGATTTGAAAAATTTGTAATAATACTTTTAAATGAGCTGATTTAACTGGTATGAATCAATTCTATACTTAACACACATTGACTAAGAGTATGTGAAAATGATACATTCATAATTATTGATAAATACATATGATCGGTATCAATAATAGAATAAAGTAGAAGAGGAAGTAAAACAAGATAAGGTGTTTTTGAAAGTTTCACAGACTTCCTGTAGTTTAGAGCTCTCTCCAGTGGACCATGTGTATTTTTAGAAAGTAATAGTTGTTTAATATAACAAGGAGGCCAGAATTATTAACAGATTATTCAGACTATAATGCATACCAAAGTTGAACAAATGGTTAAACAAATTTAAAAGAAGATACAATAAGTTCATTCTGGCCAGCATCATGTCTTTATCACAGAGTTTGGTATTTATCACAGAGTGGGAGTTTAATGGAAAACAATGATAAATTTACTTATCTTTATAGGGTCCTGTGCTGATAACAAATGAAGTCTTTAACTTAATATAAATATTTTAATAGTGAAAGTGAATCACTGCTTTTACAAATGCTTGGGAAACTGCAATTTGTTCCCTTTGGTTTTATTATAATCCATCAGAAACCTCTGATGTTTAAACTGTATGTATGTCCTGGCTGGGCTGGCATTAAGATCCATTTATCATAATCTGCTCACACATATACTCTGAAGTATACAGACAATAAGAACATAACCACTTACCCTTTCTGCTTACTTACTGGCTTATGGATATATACAAAAGTGGTTGGAAACAATGACAGTATTAGTGTTCGACTGCTTTGGGGATGTAGGAAGCTAGACATAGCAGAATTCAGATCAATGGGCATCTAGCAGAAAAACTTCATACCACAGAGATGTCCTACAGCCAAAACATTTGATGCCTCAGATTACACAAAATGGCAATGCACTTGAAGGCCATTGTCAAAGTTATAGCCTGAGTCTGAAGTGCAGAGGGGTGCACTTCAATTTGGGGAAATGCAATTCAACTGAAACATTCATTGAGATTTTTTTCACCAAAGCTGGTCAGAAAGACCTTCCCTAATCACTGTATCATGATTTGGAAAAAAAAAAGTATTCATTCATTTACTAATTTATCTTCTGTCTTTCCTATCATAATATAAGCTCCTGAAGGACAGGGCCCACATCTGTCTTTCATATTGCTGCATTCCTGGTGCCCAGAATGGTGAACAGAGTAGGTGCTCGGTACGTACCTATTGAATGACTGGCGATATTACCCTTGCCCTCAGGAGTTTATTATTTTGGCACAACAGTGCCAAAATAATGGGTAATCAGACCATCAGACCACAGGGTAATCAGACCATCCTGGCCCATTCTGAGGGAGAGCTGGATGCTTGGATGCAGTTAGGGAGATATTCAGACCCAATGATCCTCTGGATTTCTTAACAGACATGGAAAGGATGCCAATGTGGCTGGTTGACATTTGCTCCCCTGTGGAGAAACCAAAATAACCAAGAGGTTGTGGGTATGATCCAGAAGGTCTGGGGGACATACTCAGTAGCTACTTGCTTTCTCTACTGAAGCAGATATTGCTTTGAAATTCCCTTCAAGGAAAGTAGGCATTCTTTGTTATATCCCCTCATTGCAAAATTCCTTTTTACCAATACTAGAGTGACAAAAAGACTTTAATTTTTGCCACTAAATGGAAGGGCAGAAAAAAAAAGTTTACAAAGTTCCTACTGTCAATTTTCTGGTAACAGATTTCATAAGGGTATGGTAAATTTTAGGGAAATAGAAAATTAACATTTTCATCGACTTTTTATTAAAAAATGGAAAAGATATCTTTAGAATGAAAAATAGAATGTTTAAGTTAATGGGTTTATAGATAGCTTTGTGGTTTCTCTTAAACCTTGGAACACTGAGGGTGCATATAATGCTCACCCCATAACTAGGCTCCAAACATCAGAGGTGGCAGGGACCCCAGAAACAGCATCCACTGATGCTAGGGATTAGTGTTGGCTGTTACATTTGATTAGACCAAAAGATAGCACTGCATGGTTAGGACCTGATACTGAAAAGAAGTGGTGCAGAACACAGAATATCTTTATGTGTTTAGTCCAGGTAGCAGTTTGTGTATGATTAGGCTAAGCACTCTCCTCTACAACCTTACTAAGACTGCCTACTGCTTATTTCTTAAATGAATTTAACTCTCAGTGTTTTTACTTTCCAATCTATGGCTGCCTGAAGGGTCTTTTTAAAGTAAAAATATGATCATGCTATTCCCCTAATTAAAATATTTCAAAGGCTCCCCATTGCCCATGTGATTTCTCTAAATTCCCTTCATGACCTGGCTCTTAATACTTCTCCAGTCTCCTTTTCCCCATGTCCTAACATAATTTAAACTTTGAGAAAACCAAAGTACTTACAATTCCCTAAATATACCACGTGTTTTTATGCTTCTTCAAATATGCATTATATAACCTGGTCTGCCTCTTAACCAGTTACTTAGAAAACTTCTATGCTTTTCTTATGACCTAACTCATGGCCATTTCCCCACTCACTCTGGCTTGATTGACTGTTTCGAGTCTGAGGACCCAAGCCAATTTTTATTGTACTTAACATACTGAAATTCCTTGTTTACTCTTGTTTATTTTACTAGACTATTAGTTTAGTGAGGTTAGAGGCCATGCTTATCTTTGATCTTTAATGCCTAGCCCTGTACTCAGCACACAGTATGAGTTAAATGAACAGACAGATGAATGTGTGAATGAGTGAATTTTAGCAATCTGCTGCAGTTTTGAAAGAAAATTGGTCTGCCCGCAGACATACTTATCCCACACAGGTAAACAAACAATACGAAGGCTCCAGAAGGAGGTCTCAGCTCAAGCACATTGGGGTCTCAGAAATCTATGATGGGATGAAGAAAACTGTGAGAAAGCAGTTCAGGAAATAAAGCTTGAAACCTGAAAAAGTTTACGTCACATAATCAGTGTTGAATTCAAGATTTTCTGTTTGATTTTGACCTTCTTTCTTGGCCATTAAAATTTAAAAATGGACTGATTTTTTGTTTTTCTGTATCTTAAGATAAGACAATCAAAAGCAAAACATTAAAAAAAATGAATTGTTTGGCATAAGCTTAGAGATATTAAGAACTTTCATGCATTAGAACAGTGGTCCCCAACCTTTTTGGCACCAGGGTCTGGTTTCACGGAAGACAATTTTTCCATGAACCAGGGCTGGGGAGGTGGGGTGTCCTGGGTGTGGGCAGGGTGGTGCGGGGCTTAGGTGGTGATGTACCGCCTGTTCCCTAACAGGGCACAGACCAGTACTGGGCCTTGGCTCGGGGGTTGGGACCAGACCACAGCATTAAAACATGTCTGGACATTAACAGTACGTGTTCATATCTCATTTTACATATTATTCCATTTATACTATATCTTATATATTTATTAGATATAAATTGGCTTATAGCTGGTCTTACCTAGTTGAGTCTTTGCTGGTGGTCCAAATAAGTGACCCATAATTTCAATCCTTCCTTTCTTAGTATCTCACATACACATGCTGTTTTCTGTAGATACCTGGATACATTAAACTTTAGACACTGGGTTCCACCTACTCTTTTACTTTCCATTCATGAAAGAACTTTTCCTGGCTTATGTAGAAAATTTTATGGTTAAAATTTTATATCTGTTTTTCAGGTATTAAAACAAACAAACAAACAAACAAAACCCCAAACAACTAAGAGAGTCCTTCTTTTACTCCAATAAGTTTTTTCCTAGTATTACGGACTGAAGTATATACCTCAAAACTTTGTATGTTGAAGTCCTAATACCCGGAACCTCAGAATTCGACTGTATTTGGAGAGCATGTCTTTATAGAGGTAATTAAGTTAAAATGAGATCATTAAGGTGGGCCTAATTCAAAGACTAATGTCCTTATAAGAAAAGGAAATTTGGACACATACATACAGAGCAAAGATGATGTGAGGACACCTACCTACAAGCTAAGAAGAGAGGCTTGGAAATAAATCCTCTCCTTACGACCCTCAGAAGGAACGAGCCCTCCTTGATCTCAGACTTCTAGTCTCCAACACTGAGAAAATAAATGTCCATTGTTTAAGCCACCCAGTCTGTGGTATTCTGTTATGACAGCCCTGGGAAATTAGTATACCTAGAGTATTGTTTTGTTTTTTACTTCTGGTACTTTGTAAACTGAAAGCATGCTTTATAAATAATACTATCATTATTCGAGGAGGACAATGAACTGGTCTTTAAAGTTTTTCAGACTTAAAGATTTATACCTACTTGGAAATATTCCAGTCTCAAAAACATGAAAGGTAAAGTTATTTTGTTTCTACCAGGGTCTCCTGTATGCAACAGGAGTGTATTCTAGGTTATGCCACATGCCCCTCCTTTTAATGCTGCTACATCAATTCTTCTTAAGGTGGAGCTCACATATGGGGGTAGTTCTGGGATATATTTTATTTCAGTGTTTTATAGCAACAGAATTAATTATCGCCATTTACCATACACAAATCTTGATTTTCAACATGGTTTGAAGAACTGGAAGATCTGGCCATATGGGGCCCACTATATCTCCATGGCCACATGGGCTGAGACTGAGTAGGGGCTGCTCCATGCAGAAGCACTACTTGCTCTGAGGGGCACCAGTTTCCACTCCTTTATGTTGTCTGCCTGGTCCCTGTATACATCTTAGTTTGTAATCTCTGATCTTTGGGGATGTCACTGTCATTTGTACTTTTCAATTATGAGAGGTATAGTTAGGAGGCCCAAGCGCATATTCTATCTTGTTCTAGGTAGAAGTGGTAGCCCCCTGCTCCTCTCCTTTTCACTCATATCCCCCCACTGATGTATCATCTCCTATCTGGCAGGGGTTCACATAGGAGTTCTCAAGGGGGTATTCCAAAGGGACACAGGTATTAGACACAAAAATTGATCCACGGTCAAATAATTTTAAGAAATATAGGGTTAAACAATGGTAAATATGTTTCCTTGATACAGAACTTCTGATAGCTTTTAATATTCAAATGTAGTAGGTAAAATTTTCCAAAATTATTTGACCACTCAACTTTTGTTTGGGGAGCATTTTCAGCAAACAGTATTGAGTGAACTTTAACTCCAGCCAGCCATTTTCCCACATAAACTAAAATTGTTACTTTTGCTAAGTAACATGGATTTATGTAGTAAATATGAATTTTAGATAAAAATTCAAATAGTTTAAAAAAGAATAAGACTTTGTATGATATTTCATTTAGAATATTAATTTCTCAATTTTTTTGATGTGATATATACAAAGATGGCCAATGCTGTAGATTTTTTAAAATTTAATAAAACAGTTTTATATAATTTTCAGTAATCAAAATGGAAATGGGGGATATATACTTATTTCCAGTAGGATGCAAGATGCCATCTCCTGCTTTATTTTAAATTTGCTAACATTTGGAATACTTGCATAATTAATTTTGAAGTTTAATACTTGCCAGTAATGGTTAAAATATGTGTCACAAGGTACATTTTTTATAAAAGATTTCACAAATTAACTGTAATATCATCTCTAAACCTATTAATAACATGTGAAACAATATCAATAATTATTTTTTTAAAGTTGATATAATTTCTCTCAGAAACTACCAGTGGGCTTCTCAAGAAAACACAAGTAAGGGGGAGAAAGGACAGCCTGTCTGGTTTTCTTCAAACTGTGAAATTCAAAAACTGATGATTGTTTATTTTCATGGCATATACATTAGATCTGTAACATTCCTTCCAAGTGTCAGAAACTTTTGGAACATCAAATCCAGTAACATGAACAATTTGTGCCATTAACATTGCTGTATGATATTTATATTTTAAAAATATAATACATTATGCTTCTTCAGAATAAGCCCATTCATTTATTCAACAAACACTTATTAAGAACCTATTATGTGCCAGGCACTGTTCTTGTCTTAAGGATATAGCAGTAAGCAAAAAAACCAAAAATCCCTGCCCTTGTGGAACTTTTATTCCAGTGGGGCAAACAAAATGACTGACATTACAGATCATGTTAGAAGATGAAAAGGTTTATGGAGAAATATAAAATAAAGAAGGAAGATGGAAACCTTTGGGGAGGGTCAGAGTAAGCCTGAGAAGGTGATATGTATGTGACTTTTGACAGTGAGCCATGCACACACCTGAGCAAAGTGTTTCATGCAACAGGAACAATCAGTGCAAAAGGCCTGGGGCAACCATGCATCAGGCAAGTCTGAGGAACACCAAAGAGGCCACAGTGACTGGTGCAGAGTGAATGAGGGTAAATATGATAGGAGATGAGGACAGAGCAATGAAAGGGGAGAACTGTGTAGGACCATGAAGGCTGATTTTGGCTATTACTCTGGGTCATAAGGAACTACCACAAGAGGTGGAGTGTGAGGGAAAGGGAGAAGAATGACTCCAAGGTATTTCACCTGAGCAAATGGAAGGACAGAGTTGTCATTAACTGAGATAGGGGAAACTTTTAGGGACAGTTCGAATTCAGATTTGGCTATGTTGAATTTGAGATTCTACCATACATTCAAGTAGAGGTGTTGAGTAGGCAGTTGAATATATGGGTCTGATGTTTAGGGGAGTGCTTCAGGATGGTCATGTATCTTTTGGAAATATTAGCACACAAATGGTATTTAAAGCCATGAGACTGCATGAAATCACTAAGCAAAAGATTAGATAAAGAAGAGAACCAAACATGGAGCCCTGGGGCACTCCAACATTAAGAGACCAGTTAGTTAGCAGGAGGATCACTTGAGCCCAGGAGTCTAAGGCTGCAGTGAGCTATGGCTGTGCCACTGTACTCTAGCCTGGGTGATGGAGTGAGACCTTGTCTTTTAAAAAGAGAGAGAGAGCGCGCAGAAGAGGAGGAAACATGGATGGAGACTGAGAAGGAATGGCCACTAAGCTTGGGAGAAAACCAAGAGGGCACAGTATTCTAAAAACTAAGTAAGGTCATTTTTCAAGGCGCCATCAAAAAGCTTTGTCAAGTGTTGCTGATAGGTCAAGTAAAGGTGAGTTCTGAGCAGTAACTGCTAGGTTTATTGACCTGGTGACTTTGGTCATGAATATAGTCTGAAATGATATTATCTTCATGAGTAAGTATGAATTTATGTGGCAATCTAGGATACACTAAGTGCCTCCCATACCCTCAAGTCTTTTCTAAACAAAGTAGCTCCAGGCAGTTTCCTGCATGTAAGTTTTCTTATTTGTATCAAATTACCTTACATTCTTGGATACAATCAACTGATTCAGCTATTGCTCTCTGACCTACAAGCAGCCTAAGGTTGCCCAGTGGCCTGCACATTGGTCTGATCCTATGACTGTCTAATAAGGATGGATAGGCATTAATTGGATACCAACTAGCTGGACTGTAACTAACTGACCCAGATTATTAGTGGGGCAGGATATGGGAGACACTTAGAGAAAACGGAGCTAGCAGAAGCCAGGTGACCACAAAAACCTCATAATTCTTGATGTGCTCCATGTGGTCCCTGCCAGGGCAATGGCATACAAACTGGAACCTACTGATCTACTTCTTTATCATTTTCACATGTTGGTGGCACATTTTGGCAACATGTATATCAGTGTTAATATTTTCCAAATGATCCTAACATAATTCTTAGCCTCAAATGCAATATTTGCTGACTACAGTTAGACTCTAGATGAATCACTTTGTTTGAATAATCCAGGCACTGGAACATGAAGGAGGAAAGACATGCAAAAAGGCAGTGTGAGGTATTTTTGAATGATTAAAAAGTGTGTGAGGCATGTTTGTTTAGCTGGAATTAGGGAGGCATATAGGGTCACATTTTGGGATATGGCTGGAAAGGAAGGAGTCAGACTGTGGAAGGCCTTAATGTGTTTTGAGATGAAATGCCTGACTCTCCTCTGTTGGAAATGGACAACCATTATTAACCAGGATTTTGAAGTGGTTTGGGTGGGTAAAGCTTCTAGGCTATCAACAGCAGGGAGCCCCTGCCATAGTATTGGCTTGAGCAGAGAGAATGTGATGAACACCCAAAGCTAAGAGGATAGCTGAATAAAGTGGCTCACCCGATTGCCATTGATATGCAATCAATGTGAGGACACTTGTAGGAGGAGAGAAGCAGCTGGGGGAACAAAGGAGTGTTGGTACTTGGTTGGTACTCGTTGGTACTTAATGCCCACCCTGTGATCTTCCGCCAGTGCCTTCCACTGACTGAACCCAAGAGGAAGCCAGAGGGCACCGGCAGCTGCTGAAGTGGCCCATATGGGTCAGACTCCCAGGTCACAGAGCAGAGCACAGTGGGAGGGAGATGGGCAAAACAAAGACAGAATGTGTCACTGCATAGCCACACCCTTGAAAGAGTGATCTAGTGGCAGTGGGCAGGGAAAAAAAAGACAAAATGAGGAAGAGAACAGTAATTTTCTGGTCCTGAAATAGCTCAGCATCCCATGAACTACAGCAGTGGCAGGTCCAGGTAAGCAGGTTTAACGTTCCTTGGCCTTTCAATCAGAAATTATAGAATGTATTTGACTCAAGGGGGGAGGGGGTGCAAGGGAAATATAAGTAACCTCAACATTTGTCCACCCATAATATTCTGGGAAAAAAAAAAAGAAATTATAGAATGTTTTTGCAATTGGGTAGGATGCAGGAGCATAACCAGCTCAGAATCAAAGCTACGTTTCATAGATACGCGCCTAAGTGGTTTTGAAACACACATGAGAGAATGCCAAGTGCTTTGCTTAAGTAGAGGCCGCCAGTATTGAATGAATATCAAGATGCTGGGTGACAGAGGGAAAAGAGGAACAGGTCAGTAGGTGTAGGGTATCAGTACAGTGGGACTTCCAAAGTATAGGTCAAACCTCGAAATTCTGGGGAAGAAGGGAAAACTGAGAAAAAGAAGAAATAACATAAGGAACCACCTTAATCTGAGACAAAGGGAGAGAGAATTAGCAAAAATAAGAGAAAGAAATGGGAGTGTCTTAAAGAAGTTATATAGGGTGGACGTCTGTCTTCTATGAGAAGCCATGAAGCATGGTCTTGGGCTAAAAAGACAGTGGTGACAGTTATAGAAACTAGGCATTACCAAATAAAATTTTTCTCTAGAAAAATTAAATGGACTAATGGGTAGGATGGTACAATATGTGCCTCCTTCTTGACACCAAACCCCTAATAACTAAATCCTATGACCAGGTGGTAACTTTTCCAAACATTTCCCTCAAAGCATCACAATTTTTAATTCTTTTCTTAAGGTATGGATTTCTAAAGGATTGAATACCATGATTAGCAAACGATTATTAGTTGTAAATGAACTAATGTTAGGTGCTAGGAAATCAACCTCAAACAGAATTAATCCCAAATGAAAAATATAATTATTAAAGAACATAATTATTACAGTGTGTGGCAAGTATATATTAAGATAACATTTCTAAAATTGATATGATAGGAGCATAACATGGAATCTTCACTTAACACGTCTTACAGTCTACCAATTAGAAATAATGTGTATGACTGTGCAAAGACCAACTTTAAATTTTAAAAGCACAATAAAGCTATATATATAGTCTTTCAAATTTTAAAGATTTGATTGATTGTATAATATGCATATATATGCACTATGTATGTCTTTGGTAATTTTGGTGATTTAGGAAATTAATCTCAAATAAAAATGATTTAAAATGGTTAAAAAGTATGTTGTAAGTACATATTAATCTAAGCATTTTTAAAATAATTGATATGATAGAATCATAATATGGATATCCTTATGTAAAATGTCTCAGTATAGTCTACCAATTAGAAATAATATGTGTATTACTATGCAAAGATCAACGTTAAATTTTAAAAGTACAGTAAAACAACGTATCTTTGGTAATTTTAGTGATTAATGCCTTAATTAAGAGATGAGGTACATGCAGACATATGCAATAAACTGACATAATTCATCATATTGAAAAGAATAACATGATGAATGCATATGTATATTGTAAATTATACAACACACATGCAAATCATATACTCATTATCACACAGAGGCATTATTTTTCCTACAGTCAAAATACAACAAATCTTCAAGTATTACTCAATCTACTGCATGACTATTTAGGAACAAAGTAGTTTGCAGTATCTTTTGTAGAATAGTAATTTAAGCTGAGAAACTCAAGTTAATGGTAATATAGAGCAGACATTTTTAGTGGTTACAACTCTATTGCAGCTAAACTGGAAACAAGTCACTGTATTATGTATCTATTGTTCCCTAGTGTCATTTTAAATAGAAGTGTAGGCACTGGAGATTTTAATAGGGCCTTTAGATACCCTGCCAAATTTATCTTTATTTATTTATTTATTTATGTTGAACAGTGAATACATTGATTATTGACTAGCTGGAAAAATAGCAACACTGGCCCAGAAACTGTTTTTCAATGAATGAGTAATTACTTAAATACACGACTCTTCTGAGATTGATTTGTCTGTGAATGAAGTGTCCTAAAACAAAGACAATTTAGGCATGAATATATTTGGTGCTTGGAAGTAGCCAATAAATACTGATGTTTGCCTGCTTGGATAGGGGCAGACTGGCTCCCCAAACCTGCACGCAGTCAGAGCAGGCTGAAGTGAAGATGTAAGCTCTGAGTTATTTATAAACAGCTACTTATCACATAGTCAGGTTAACCTTCTCTAGTTTAATGCAACTTGGAGACATACTGTTAATTAGGCTTTCTGATTGAACTCAGTGGAAAATAAATGAGCTTTTTTTTTTTTTTTTTTAAATATGAAAGTCAAAGTAACTAGGGGAGGAACAAAGTTTCTCTGGAATTCTTATACCTGACTGTGGAATATTAACATTGCTCTAATGGGGAACAACGCATATATGAACATGTTAATTGAAATAAACAGTGCATACACTGATTTTTCTGACACTTTAAAACTTTAATTTGGGTAAAGAAAACTCTTTTAGTAGTGGGAAAAACTACTGCAGATGTTCCGACTTTTTATGTGAGATTGAATCAGAGTATATGAATCAGAAAGAGAAGGCCTTTTAAAATTGTTATATACTTCAGTGCATTATAATTCTCATTCTTAAATCAAACCTAAAGAAAAATATTTATAAGATCCACTGTTGTGTGAATCAAATACAACAGCTTCATGCATGACTTTTTCTCATCTGGGATAAGAAGATAATACCCTTATTAATATATTAACATTACAAAATTTTATAACATTTAAAAGATTTCTTTGAAATGAAAAGTCTATTTTACTTTTTAATTAAATCTAATTTCCCAGAAAGGTCTTTAAGGCTCTACAAAGTATCTTGCATTTTCATATTGCTGACAGTTCTTGAAACCACGCTTGAATGCTTTCTTTATCCTTTGGTGAACAATTGAAAGATCATATACGAAAAGACTATGCTTTCTCTTCTTCTTGCTCAGTAATTAAGGCATTTTAATACATTTCCTCATACTTGTTACAAGACCAAACTACTGAGATTCATAGATCAAGGCAATTTTGACTCCTATGATTATACAAACACATATGATATGAATTTTTCCTAATCATGGATTTGAAAAAATAACAAAACTCTTTCAAATAAAATGATTAATTTCTGGAAGGTTAAATTGAAGTGGGTCTTCTGGTGTTGCCTTAATATATGTAAATGATCCACAAAAAAAATTTGGTTAACCATCCTTTAATACAAGTCAGGTAAATGATAAATTCATATTAGGAACACATTTTTTCTAATCAATATATATTTTGAGAGTCTGAGATTTTCAGATTTTTTGTTGTTGCTTAAAGATAAAAATATTGTAAATGTGTTTAAAGAGACAAGTAAATGCAGATTTTTATTATAAAATGACACAAAAATTAAGATTTTCATTTAAATTTATATATATTATTTCCAAACAAAGATGCATTTAGAAAGAAATACATTTAGTTTAATATTCCTTAAGTTGGAAAACTATATCTGCAATTCAAGAAAATGCTTTTATAAACAATGATTAAAGAACAAAGCTTAAAATATAAGATTTTTAAACTTTTAAAAATTCTCAGGAATATAAGACTGAAATTATATAATACATCAACAATCATTTTAAATAAAAAATGATTTGTGCTGCTATTTAAACATTTTTCAGAGCACAAAGAAGTGTGCTAATGGATTTCTGTCACATTTTGAATAAATGTTTACAATTTTTTAGCCATTTCCTATATATGAAAAGATACTGGGTTTGCTATTGAGTTAAAATGTTGTAATTGAATTTAGTAGTAATTAGATGACTTTCTGGATAAACCTTGTAGATTTTTTAAAAAACATTTTTAGATTATACCTTATGATTTTAAAACTTAGATTGGCAGTAAGAAAATATTAGAAAATATAAGATGTTATAATTTTATATTAAAAATAATACTTTTGGATAATTCCTCTGACATTTTTATTTTTTTGCAAAAATTTTTAAATGTATGTAAAAAAAGCACAGATACCTCACCCTAAATATGCATCTTGCAGATAATATATCTCTCCCTTTTAATCTTTCTCTCTCAACTTATATATTTATTTTGCTGAAATATTTAAAGAAAAATCCCAGGTACCAAGTCATACTATCCTTACATATTTTTGTATGTATGTCTGAAAAGAAAGGACATTTTCTTATATAACATAATTTCATACATAATGCTACAATGGCATTGTCATGCCTAACAAAATTAACAATAATTTCTGGGTGTTAAGAATTCATAACAATTCACATTCAACTTTCAATGACTATCTCAAAAATGTATTTTTTGTAGTCTATTTGATGGAATCAAGGTGCAATAAGGTCAAATGCATTTGGTTATGATGTCTCTTAAGTTTCTTTCTTTCCCTCCCCTGTTAATTTTCATGCCTTTGTCTCATTGAAGAAACTGCTCTGATTTCTTTTTAAATTGAACCTGTAATGTCACTGCTGAAGAAAGTGCAATACTGGCTGACAAACTGAAACCTGCCAAAATTTTCAAATTTATTTTTTGGCTACACAGAGGCCAAGGGAAATCCTGAGACACTTCTGCCTACCTAATGATCTGAATAATTTTCAAGAAGCCCTTAAACACATCTACCCTTCATGTTAAAGAGTCTAAAATTGTAATAATCATTCATACAACTTTGTGTTTTACGACATTACTTTTGATATATTGCAGTTTGTCAAATAGTTTTTATTTACTTAGTGTTAAATATGCATAAACTAAACAATATGAGATAAGCCAATAAATGTTTAGCAATTCCAAGTTAATAAATGTCTTTTTTAGAATCTATAAAGAAATAATTGAGGAATGTTTTTTAATCATTCTCGGAAAGGCATACAATTTGGCATGTCTCTTAACTTTTGTTTTTATCCTTTTTTTTTTAGGATCATTTAATCAGGCAGGTGGTTTTTCATTAAATTTAATTCGTGTGGGGCTTAAATATTAAGTTGAGCTATTTGGATGGTAAACTAGTTGATGGCTCTGTCTTTTAAAACATCTTGCCATGCACTTTTTAAGGCAGATATATAGAAAATGTAGAGGATCATAAAATGCTATGTCAGGAAAAGAGAAAATGAAACTTTAACATATCTTCATGGTATTTGTGTTAAATAAAAATGTAAATTAGCATGTAAGATTGGCTTGGTATTTCTTCGCCACAGCTTTAGCTAATAAAACTTCAAAAAGATCAGTGACACAGTTCTTGAAAATCCAAAATATGAATGACTTTAAACGGAACCATATGAAGTGAACGACAGTAAAGTAATCGTAGATGAAATTACCAATCTTAAATGAAATAAATTCAAAATGAAAAGGATGAAGGGCAATTAAGTACCTATTTTGACAATTCGAAGTGGTCAAGTTTTTAAAAGTATGACACAGGAACCTTAACCTATCTATATATGAGTGATAAATGAGGCATTTTGTGTCATTACATTCCCATAAATCACTTTCTTTAACTGCTGACGGCTTTTATCAGATCTAACCTTTTCAAGCTTCTATTAGAGTGCTAACATTTTCAACTTTGACACATGTGCAGTTTACAAATTCTGCAGCTGATTAACTCTGGACAGAAGCTCACTGGCATCATTGTCTTCAAGTTGGGGGAAAGCCTTAGGGTCTCAAAAACTCAGACACTTACATTACAGTACAAAAATCTCAATTAATGTAAGGGGTTGGATTTTCGAGTTGCTAGGCATTTATTTTTTCTTGGGAAATAAATATTAACAAGACTTCATTGTCCATGAAGCAGGTGGTCTAGGAAATCATGCTAAGAAATTAAAAAAGAATTAGAAAGAAAAAGCCTGGGTGATAGGGGTTACTTTCTAATCAAATATAATTTTTTGCCTAAATGTTTTTGGCAGTCAAGAAATATTGTTCAAAAAATGACTGCTAAACTTCAGTTTTGAGGCAATCAAAACAGAAAATCCAAGATTAATACATTTGTGAGGTAAGGAATATGCCCCAAAACAAAATATAAATTGAGTAAGGCTTCTCTAATGATGAAACCATTTTTGTGATTTTTATGAAGAGATATTGAAACTAAAATATATAGCTTAACTTTCATGTAAATTCCCAATATTCTAAATTAAAAGTTGTTTTGCTTAATTCAACCAATCAATTCAGTTAAAAAAAGAGAAAATGAAGATTCTTATTCCGCTTTCTTTTAAAATAGTTGTGCTGAAATTATAAAAACAAAGCTTGTAAAAGGTAATGCAATTTCTGTTGAAGTTACTAATTGTTAAAATTTTGAATCTTCATAGAATACTTTGTATACGTAAAATTAGAATAAACTACATATTACTAACAGGAAACATTCTAAACATTTATCACAAGATGAAACTTTAAAATAATCAAAATACTGGTCTATTCATAGTGTAGAAATAAATAAGGCAAATATATGCAAGCCACAATCTTCTTTTATACTATGGACAAGAGAAGATCGATATTTTCAAAATATTTTTAATTTTAATGGTCCTAATTTCTTACTGTAGGAGTCAAATTCAACAGTTAAACCTGACAGTCTGAAGGTTTTGATAATTAATGTGAAATTGTATAGGTAGATATATGTAGGTCAATGCATTTACATAAAGAGCACATACATAAACACATGCGAGTAGATGTGGGTTTGTGAAGACAAAGATATCAAATCAACTTATTTATAAAATATAATTGACATAGACCTTGAAATAAAGCTAAAGTTGAAGGAAGAACTGTCTTTGATAATAATAGACAGAACAAATCTTGATTCTAGTTGTTTGACCACCAGAAGCCTGCTACTTCAAATAGCATTAGTTTTGATAAGAACTACCAGCCATCAAGCCTAAATAATAAAACCTAAAGAGACAGACTTACAGTACTAAAGTAAAAATGTTCACAGAGAACCTCCCGCGGCAGAATGCCCCTTGTTGATAAATGACAAATCTTAGAAAAATAGTGGGGGAAGGACAACTTTTTCTAGCATCACAACCCACATAGTCTCATAATGTCACCATCTAAGGCCTATCTATGACAAATTAAAAACTTCTTTATTTCACTAATAATGTCACTCATCACAGGAGCTGGGCAGTTACACTTTGACAATTCAGATGTAAATCCTGGGTTGCCTATGAGTATTCATGACAAAGGCATATTTATCATTTAAAACAAAAGGACATGACTTCTTGGTGTTCATATCAAAGACCAGTGATGGATGAGGCCATGCTAATCAAAAGACAGGCTAGAAAGAACACAGATGTTTGCTACTTTAAGAAAAGACTATTCCCTCCCCTAAAACCTCCCCAATATGGACATTTCAAATGGTTTTAAATGTATAATTTTAGATAGATGTCTTAGTGTTTAAAATTCTCAGCTATAGCTCTTACAATAACATTAATATCAGTTTTCTCCAACCACAAATTATAGAATCCAAAATTCTAGAAACCAAGAACAGATCCAACTACCAGAGAGTAACAGTTCCTCAGATGTAACCCACAGAGAGATTTCCTCAATTGGTACTATCTTTCTCAATTAGTATTTGCAATATAGAATATGAAGAGAAAAAAAGTCTATCATTTAAAATTTTTATGAGTAACACCATGTGAGCTGCGATCAATGTTAAGAACTAAACAGAGAGCAAGGTTTAAGACATATTTTACCATATTTGTTTTTGGCCATTGTATCACTGATTTTCACTCCAAATGCTTAAAAGCATTTAAAAATAATTGTCCATATTTTAAGGTTTGTTTAAAACCTTAAAGATAATTAATTCTGATGATTTTAGGATTCATCACCATTTTGGATGAGAGAGACCAAAAAATAAGGATGGCAAAAAAAAAAAAAAAAAAAAAAAAAAAAAAGGAAAAGAAAAGAAAAGAAAAAGAAAGGTATTTAGAGCTGGAGCTATTGATAGCACTACCTCCCATTCCACTGATGAAGAGCTATCATCAGGGCTAGCTAATAGAAATCCAATTTACAAAGCCCTGCTCATCTGAGTGCCTTTCAAGATGCACAGGATTGGTAACCCTTCAGACCTGCAAACAAATGCCTGCTTTTCCAAGGCAGAACTATTTTAATGTTGGTTACTGGGAAGTCATCACCGCAAGGTCACTCTGAAGAACTGTGGATGGTTGGAAGATTGGAGAAAGCCCACTTCTAAGTGATCTGTTTCCTGCCAATTTTCCTTGCCACTTTTTCAATCCCAGTGAAGCACACTTGTTGTTGATAAGCGTTTAACAGAGTGATGTATGACAACAAAACTCACTCCTCAAATACTTTTTTCTTACCACAGTATAAAGCCATACGAAAGGAAAGAACTACTTGTGCAAACACTTGGGTGACTTTGTTTTCCCTTTTGGTAGGATCATCTTCCTCTCAAAATGATGGGTACATCAAAATCATATGATCACTCTTAGCACCCATATTGTCTGTGTTTCTTGTATGGAAAGTTTGTATCACATTAAATATGTCGCTGGTGTTAGATCAGCAAGTGCATTCCATTTTACACTACTGAATTGTGGCTATACATTTACCAAAGTCTACTTTTCACTTGCCATAGTAACTATTATATGCCCTTTTTATAATGGGTATGTCCTCTTTTAAAAATATACACCTGCTTCTCACAGAGAGAGGTAAGAGTTGGGTATTTCAGAGGGCTTAACACTCAATATGTTAAGAAGCATTTATAGAATAACAAAAATCTTTCACCTTTTGGCCCTTTTATGAAAAATTTACTGGATGCCTAATATATTTAATATTCAGTAGCATGTGAGAATAATTTTTATGCAACTCTGATAGTTAGAAAGATAGATAACTCAATTATTAGATCATCTATCAAAATATTCAGATGTATAAGAGGCTACTAAAAAGATTGATGACTGAGAAAGTCCACTGGTTCTGGAGCCATCATATTCATGCATTTGGCCAGACAACATTTTTCGCTGCCTTCACAAGCAAGCTTCATTACCCATCACTCCACTGAAAAGAGTTTATTATGAGGCTGCCATCTTGGCAAGACTATTATTTAGATGATAAATGCTGAGGGGGAAAAAAGTGTGTCTACTTTTTTTTTTTTTTAAGAAAAAAAGATGAGCTTTTCTGACAGATAAAACAAACAGCATCTACATTTCTAATTAACTTAAATTTGGCAGATACAAATATAGGTCAGTTAAAGCTATGATGTTATCTTCTGTCTGAATTTTACCCTTAATTTGTAAAATGTAAATTAACTAATTAGAAGAAAAACAGCATGATTAGTGACAAAAATGCTTCAGCTGGGTCTTTGCTTCCTGACATTTATGATCAACTATAATGAATTATTGCTATTTTAAATAATTGATAGAATGTATATTTTTCTGCTTACAATGAAAGAAATTTTACCAAGAATTTATCAAAGAAGGCCAGAAACCCGGCAAAACAACAGAACTTTGTGGTGCACTTCCTGAGGAAAAGATGTATACAGAATGCCATAATATTAGAAACAATTGGGTTAATTTATGCTGTGTAGCTAGAGGTGAATGTAGAGGAAAGATGTGTGTAGACATTAAGTCACTAATAAACCCCGTTAAAAATTCTGTTTCCTATATTAAAGAAATATGCCTTACACTGGGTTCTACTATAGTTTTTGTTGTACTCAGGACCTAACCCCTTCTCTGTCATTCCAAATGGATTTGCTGTGTATTCAAGCAATTAGTGATGGGTGGGGGGTTACAGTGTTAGAAGAAGAATGGTTAGAAAAAGAAAAAAGATTTGGCCACTTAAATTTCAGCAGGAAAATCTGTCATTTTTAAGTAAAATTAATCCATGTAATAGTTACATGAAAAGAGGTTTTCAACTATTCCTATGTAGATAAAAATTCTACAATGAGAAGTACATCTACAATGTCAGACATAAATGTCAATTAAAAGTTACATAACATCCTGAACAGAAGGGTGTGCAGGGGTGGCCGAGTTTTGGCACAGTGGAGTGTGTGTGACTAGGGCCTTGGGCAGCCAGAGCAGGATGGGGGCTGTCACTTCTCATAGCACACAAACTAAGAGGTCTGATCTGAATGAGGAATACCAGGGAAATTGGAGCTGAAGCCCAGGGGGTAATGTAGATAGAAGCTGAATGTGCTCAGTCGGTAGTGGGCATTGGTTTCCAGTGACGTGACAACACTTGAAAAGGTGGAGAAAATAGAAACAGAAATGACTCAAACACAGATGCATGATGTCTACGGTGCTACTGGAAAGTTCAGTGATCATCCCAAACAGGCAAAGAGTTAAAACAATTATTATACGTACTTCAAAATTTCAGTCCTAATTTCAGGTATGCCACTACAATCCTCATCTTGGACAGAAGTATCTTAATTTCATTTAGTAGACAGTTATCACATTCGGAAAATAATACAACTGAAATACCTGAATACCCCTTTTTCCAATATTATGACAAATACATAAAACTTTCAACACTTTGCAAAGTATGACCTAAATGCTTAGAGAATATGATTGCATTTATTTTATATTTACTAGCTGTGGAGACAGAAAAAAAATCTTTCTGTAAAGCTGTTTCTCATTAAAAAGAGTATTTTTTAAAAAGGCATTTAGGTTATTACTTTTATATTTTAGAAATTCATTAATTGTATACATTTTTCTTCCCATCTTCCAGCCCACTGTGATACCGAATTAAGAAATAATATGGGTAACCGGTCAAAGCCCCACTTCGCAGTGTGTAAATCTAATATAGAACATCAATTTATATATGATAGAAAATTCTCCTGACAACTCTCTGGCCTCCACCTAACTCTTCAGCTTCTTAACACATGATATACCTATGAGACAATTCAAAAGCTACCTAAGACTTACTTTTACGTACATTAAACTTGCACTTCAGAGGTAATCCTCAAACATATGAATTCCAATATTAAACTTAATATAGCATAGAGACCTCATTTGTTTAGTTTTTCTCTTTCCAGCTATTAACAATCTCCATTTCCATTTGTCATTTTGAAAAACTAATTTAATTTTTTTTTTAATTAAAACCATTAATAGTTCCAAGAAAGATTTTTAGCTTGATGGTAACTGGGAAAAAAGGGGCTGGGGAAATTTAGAAAGCAATCATTTATATCCATTTACATTGTTTAATATTTCTGTACTGAAGGCAGCATTTCATGTTTGAGGAGTGTGTTTATCTGTGAAGGAGAAGAAAGGCAAGGAGGGAAATGCAGTGAGTGTCAGGTATCTTGACCAAACCTGAGTCCCTCAGTGTTGTAGGAAGGTCAGACCCTTTCAGCATTGTGCTGGTGTGTCAAAATACGTCAACAAACCATCACACCACAGGAAGAAGGATGACCTTTCAGTTCTTTGTTTGGGCTGCCTATGGAGCTTTGGATGTGGGGTATGCATGAATGGTTTTTCTAGCTGCTTGACAAATGCAACTCCCAAGGTTTCTTTCAAGTGTGATTGTTAAAAGCCCTAGGTTTGTACGTTTTGGTGCAACTTTCTAAACCCACAAACCTCATGGTGAAAACTGATGTAAAGTTAACTATCGATACCCCAAAGAGTCAGACTCAATTCAGCCAAACTAAAATTATTTTATAAATGTTCAAATGCAGGAGAGGAAGGGTGGGAGCTAGTAAATTTAGAAATAATTTTATTTGCTGTAAAAGTGAGAATTATTGTTAATCAGTTGTCAAACTTTGTTATGATGGCATAGCACAGTTGTTTTCTTTCTCTCCCTGTCCCTAAAAAGCGGCATTTCTCTATTCTCTCCCTCTGTGAAAAACCCACTTCACCTATTTCTACTGCAGATGATCCCTAAATCAATCCATTTCTGGTCCATCACTTGGACTACTATCCCACCACCCAGTTGCCTTTGAACATATTTAAACAACCCAACTGAAGTTATCACTAACCTACATTATTTTCTACTCCCAATTCTTTAATAGCATCATTATTTTAACCATCACCAACAATAAAACCTCAAAGTATCTTAGTTCCATACCCCTTTGCACAACATCATTTTTATTGATGTATTAAATATTGGCAATACTTGCCTAACTCTATAAATTCTGTCCATAATCCCTGTAAGCCTATTGACCCTCCCACTTCCACTGCCACTACTATAATTTGGTAATTAATGGATTATTTCAATATGCACAACTATAATAGCAATAGTATTCTTATCCCCAACTTCTTGTTTCTGTCCCATTTAAGCACTGCTACTAGAGTATCCATCTTAAAGTTAAGTTCTGATCACATCACTCTTCTATTCAAATACCTTGGCCTGGGTACTTGTCCTCTTCATGCCTCAATTTTCCCATATGAAATGTAATAAAATACTAGTACCTACCTCAAAGGATTGTTATGCAGATTAAAGTGGTTAATACATGTTAAGTGCTTAAACCAGTGCCTTGAACATAGTTGGTGCTCAATGTTAGCTATTTTTGTGATCTACGTACATGTTTTGGTTCCCTATTAGTTTCAATTAAATTCCTTGAAGGCAAGATTAGGTTTTGCTCACCTTTGTATTCTCTGAAGTACATAACATGCTGTTTCTACACAGAAGGAAATCATTAAACATCTACTGAATTTAATTGTTTAGCTATGCTACTATGGATGGATCAGTTTGCTAGAACTTGTTGCATTAGGAATATATAGTGGTGAAAATCCTCATTTCATATTAAAACAACGAAAGGCAATTGGAACCAATCAAATACTTTGGTTTAGTGTTTTAAGCTCAATATGGTTTTAAATACCTGGCCTATTAGCACACAACTAATGACTTTATTTTCATCACCTTCCTAATCAATATGGAATGCTCTTAAGGTATCACAGCTGGTCATCAAGGATGACTTAGCCTTCTACTTATATAAATTGATGAACTTTATGAATCCTAAAAAAACTGCTTTACTAAATACTAAATAAAGATATTTGGCTTTATTTTTTTGGCTTATGACCACTTGGAGTAAGATACCAGGGATGCAATAAGACTAAATTTAACATGGAGAAGTGGTAGTTAGCAAAGCTGCCAGCAACAGATAGAAAGGAAATGGCAAAAAGGAACAAAGAGGAGGAGGAAGGGGTTAACAAGATAATTTCCTGGTAGAATCCTGTGTAAGAAAACAAGGTGAGTAGAACACCAGAAACATCTCAATGTCAGTGATTCAGAAAGGAAAGGGAGTAAAACAAGACAATGGAATTCACACAAATCTTAAAGGTAGACTAAGAATATAAGAGAGCAGAAAAACCACAAGTGAATATGATTGGCTGTGTTAATGGATAAAAGGAATTCACAGGAGGGATTTAATTTTTTATAAAAATATGTCCTCCAGAGTCAATTAGAAATGAGAATGAAAGGATGTTAACCACTGCCATTATGTATCCATGTAGATTTCTGTTTTATGAGAAGGGTATGAGACATGCAAACTATATTCATGATTCATTTTCCATATTCAACATGTGTGAGAAGGAAATGAGCACAGGCAAAACATAGTCTCACCACTTACACATCACACAATCCAGGAGATTCTTGAATAATACCAAACGGCAGATGATGCTCAGAAATGGGGACATATGTTCATTATCGGTAGAGAAAGAGAAAAGGCATAACTGCCATGAACTGGGCTCTATCTCACCAAAAGATGGCCTGCTTTATTTGAGTCCAAGAGGCAGAAGAAACCCTAAGTGAAGGCTAGCAACTGATAACCAAAGAAAGCTGCTTTCTAACAACCATGGGCTTATTATCTGATCATCAGCCTTGACCATATCAAAGCCTTCCATATTGTTGGGTAAAAAGCAGTGACTAAAAAGTCTGACTCCAACCCTCAGAAGCCTGAGGTAAACTATGTAAGAGAGAGAGAGTGTGTGTGTGTGTGTGTGTGTGCACTCATGCAAGAGAAAGAGAGAAATAGATTTAAAAAAAAAAACAAACCAATGGTTTGCACAGTACTCTCTTATAGATTATTCTACTTATTATTGATGCTTAAGAAAATTTGTTTATGATGACAATGAAGTCTATAAATTAAATGGTATAATTAAGATTACAAGGTTAATTTGAACAAGACAAACTGGCTTATACAATATGTTAAACTATTTGTTAAAAACAAAAATTGAGAGACTCCTACTTAGAACCAAGATGGGGAAGCAAGGGTTGGATTTAGCTTTCCCTGAAAATTGAAAGACTAACACAACGGCTTTTAAACATTGGACACCAAGCAATGAAGGACTTGATCCCTGAGTGACAGGAAACAAAACAGGCAAGTCCTTTGATTGATCCAACTGGCTACCTGGATAGTTTCCGGGCTATGTTGTATAAAGGGTGAACACAGTGGAAGCCCAGTGGTCTCTGCAAGTTGAGGCAATATAGCTAGGAAGAAGGGAAGGCCAAAGCTGGAAGAGTTTGCAGGACAGAATACCAGCAGAAGAAAGCCACACAGAGAGAATTCCAGAGACCAGCAGTGGGTCTCTGTAGAGGATTCAGCAAAGTACTGATCAGTGCATATATGTAAAGATACAGAAAACTTAACACTATCAACCAACGTGATCTAATTGACATTTATAGGACATTTCACCCAACAAAAGCAGAATAAACTTTCTTTTCAAGTGTATGGAACATTTACAGACATAACCATAGTCTGGGCCATAAAACAAATTTCAATAAATTGACAAGGATTCAGATTTGTTCTCTGCCCTCAATGGAATTGAATTAGAAAACAATAACAGAAAGAGATCTGAAAAATTTCCAAATATTTGGAAATGAAATAGCATACATCCAAATGTATGCTATATGTAGTCTGTGGTTCAAAGAAAAAATCAACAGTATAAAGTATGTGGAACCAAATGAAAATGAAAATGCAACATGTAAACATTTGTAGGATGTGGCCACAGCAGTGCTTAGAGGTAAATTTATAGCACCAAACATGCCTATATTGAAAAAAAATGCTTTCAAATCAAAATTTTAGCTTTATACCTCAGAAAACTAGAAAAAGAAGAGCAAACGAAACCAAAACTAACAAAAGGAAAGGAAATACTTTAAAGTGGAAACTGATGAAAGAGAAAATGACAATCAATTAAAAAAATCAGTAAAACAAAAATTGTTTCTTTTAGAAGACCTGTAAAATTGATAAATCTCTAGGCAGATTGATCTGGAAAAGAAGAGACAATTAGTAATATCAGGACTGATAAATGTGATCTCTCTATAGATATTAATATTAAAATGATAACAAGGGAATATTTTGAAAAAGTTTATGCCAATACATTCCACAACTTAGATTAAATGAACAAACTCTTTGAAAGACTCAAAGTACCAAAGCTCACTCAGAAAAAAAAGATAGGTAACCCAAATCTATTAATAAACCTACATCTATTAAGAAATTGATTTTGTAGTTAAAAATTTCCAACAAAAAAATACCACAGGCCTAGATGGTTTGACTGGGAAATCCTACCAAAAACTTAAGAAAGAAATAATAAGAATTCTGCATAAACTTTTCCAGAAAATTAAAGAGGAGGGAATGCTTCCCAACTCATACTATAAGGCCAGCATTACTCTAATACCAAAACCAGACAAAGACATTAGGAGGAAAAATAAACCACCGACCTATATTACTCACGAACACAGATGTAAAAATTCTTAACAAATTTTAGTAAATCAAATTCAACAAAATATAAAAAGGGTATTGCTTCATGACCATATGGAGTTTATCCAGAAATGCAAGGTTGGTATTGCATTCAAAAATCAATCACTATAATTCATCATATTAACTGACTAATTTCAAAAATATGATACCTCAATAGATACATAAAAAGCATTTGACAAATTCCAACATCCATTTATGGTAAAAACTCTGAGCAAACTCAGAATAGAATGAAGTTTTCTCAACCTGAAAAACGGCATTACCAAAGACAGTCTTCTCAAAAATTGATTTTGGAACAATTGGATTTCTATATGTAAGAAAATGAACTTCAATCCATACAACACATCATATACAAAAATTCACTGAAAATGGATGCTGGGCTTAAATGTAAAATTATAAATTCTTTACAAGAAAACTTAGGGGATAAAATCTTTGTGATTTCTTTAGATCTTTACAGATTTCTTAGAAATCACATCAACAGCATGATGCATAACAAATTGATAAATTAGACTTCCCAAAAATAAAAAATTTCTGATCCCTGAAAGTCAAAAAAATTAGATGAGAAGCTACAAACTGAGAGAAAATATTGTATTTGCTAATCACATATTTGATAAAGTATTTAAATCCAGAAGGTTGGGGAAAAAAGGATTACCAAAACTCAAAAAGAAAGCAACTCAGTTAAAAAATGAAGCAAAGATTTTAATAGAGATTGCTCCAAAGAAAACCAATAGGTAGCAAATAAGTATATGAAAAGATTTTCAATATAATTTTTCATTATGTAAAGGCAGATTAAAATCATATTGAGATACTTTTACACAATTATTAAAAAATCTAAAGTTATAAAAGACTGACCACACACACCAAATGACAGGGAAGATGGGAAGCAACTGAGACTATTTTTTTTTGTAAAAAGCCACACACTTCTAGTGGGAATCTAAAAATGGGAAAAGCACTTGGGGAAATAGTTTAATCATTTCATAAAAAAATAAAAATATACCTACTGTATGTCCCAACCACTTCATTCCTAGTATCTACCCAAGATTAATGAAATCAGATAAATATTTTTACATAGCAGTTCATAGCAGCTGTATTAGTAATAGCCAGAACTAAAAACAACCTGAATGTCCATCAACAGGTGAATGGATAAACAAACAGTGGTACAGCCATGCAACTGAATACTTCTCAGCAGTAAAAAGGAATGAATTAGTGATACATTCAACAATGTAAGTAAATTTTGAGATAATTATGCTGAGTAAAAAAGCCAGACAAAAAAGTACGTGCTGTACGATTTTGATCTCATGTATATAAAATATCAGAAAATGCTATAAAAATACTAGAAAACACAAACTAACCAATAGTCACAGGAAGCAGATCAGTGGTTGACTGGGTGCAGGGAGAGCTGCAGGGGTTATGAGGATGGATTATAAAGGGACAGAAAGAGCAGAAGGAATCTTGGGGGTGGTGGGTACACTCACCATCTCTACCATGGTGATAATTTTATGGGTTTATACAAAACTTATTAGGTTGTACTCTTTAAATATCAATAATTTATTATGTGTCAATTGTACCTCAATAAAGCTATTTTAAAAAACACTGTTATTTATTAAAACAAATACTCCTTACTTTGCAACACACTGTAATTCACAATAAAATATGAACTCTAAAATAAAAACTTGTATTTCTTAACGAATGTTCTATACTCCATTTATTTTCTGATCGGGTTGATCTGTAGACAATACAGATTTAGTGAGTCTGTACCATATCCAAAAAAATCTCCCTGATTTTGTGGATTTCAATTCCAACAATCTAGGGATTTATTGTATTCTGGGTGTGTGCGTATATAACGGGCTTGTATATTGATCCTACATACATGTATTTTGAATACAGAAAAAGAGCTCTTGAGAGAGCAACAGAGAACTAGCCCATTTTCTAAAACCACATGAAGGTGAATATCTGAAACTCATATGCTAGAGAGAGGCTCCTAACTTTAGCTTAGCATATCCACTAACTCACAGAGTAAACACGCTTTTCCAACAGCTTTACCACTATGACCGACATGAAGCTGCCTCGTGGAGTAGAAAGAACATACGTGTGGAGTTCAGAGGGAGACCTGGATTCAGGTGCTGCCTCTGCAATTTACTGCCTCACCCCTCAAAGGCAGAGGCTGAGTCCCCACTGATGAACAACAGTGCCTGTAAATGTTTGCCTGTAAAAGACTCTGTTTAGAAGCAGACAAGCTAGGAACGCTAGGGCTAGCTAGCTAGCCAATCAAGCCTAGGTAAAGAAGAAGTTGACTTCAATGTTAGATGCAAATTAGCATCATCATAGTTTTCAAAATAAAACAAAACAAAAACTCCCAAAGTTTTTGTTGGGAGTTTTTGTTAGGTGATTGGTGCCACCAAATACCAATCAAATCAGTTTTCTAAGGGTAAAGCCAACATCAATATTTTTAAAATAATCCCCACGTGATTTTAACACAGTGAAGTTTGAAAATCACTGCCAATCCCTATACCTTAAGCCATTTTAGCATCAGTTTCAACCTGATCTCCATTATTCTAGAATGAGGCTCAGAAATAGACTCTGTATCCTTGAGTTCCTGACTCTAACTGTGCTCCAGATCTCACGTCCTATTGGTAAACTCTTTCATTCTTCCATGACCATTTCTGGATGGTCATAATGATGTGTTTCCATTCCTAGGATGGCCACTCAATCCTTTGCTTGCTGGTTTGGTTTGGGGTAACATTTCTGAGCCATACATGACTCAGATGAACTCTATCATAGTGAGTCAACAGAAGAGGAATCCTCTCAACAATTCTTTGGTACCCTGGCTTTGTAAAAATGGTCAATATGCTCCCCTCATAAAAATATTGCATGTGCTTAAAGACAGTAATCACTTAGATGTTTTTCTACCCTGAGAAAATGTAACACATTGACATTTCTTTATACATCTGTTTTCTTTCCCTTTAATCCTTTAACTCATTCCATTTTCTCAACAACTGTGTCTTTATTACAAATATCACTCTAAAGGCCTAAAACAACATTTCTATTCTATTCTTTATTTGCGTTTGTATTTAAAGTCATTTTAAAAAACAATAAACTATGGCAGAAAATATGAATTCCTTGCTTAGGAAAGTCTTGTTATTCACATCTCAAATGCAGAAAAAAAAGGTACTTAACCATTATGAGAAATCATCCCTACAAAAGTACCACATACACAGAAAACACTTGCCTCATCTTTATCAAATATTTTGAGGTTATTCCAGCTAATAACAGTGTCAAGTATTTGTCTAGAATAACAGAACATCCATATCTCACAACCAACTCCACTATAAGAGATGGAAAAGCAAATTATTATATTTTACCTTTACAGAAGCCCTCTCTAGTGCATTTGCTAATTATTAGTCAATCTGTCTCTTTTTGCTGATGACTACTTGTTAGTATACCGCAGCAGTGCCTTCCGAGGCTGCTGTAATTGAAGGTTTGCAAGAGCTTCTATTTGCTGAGGCACATACTCCAACTTGAGACAGATGTGATCAGCCTTGTTTTTAACAAGGCTGAAATAACTGGAAATCTGTGATTTGGCTAATTGCAGGCTTCCTGAAAGTATCTTAATACAGGAAAAAACTTTGGCCATCCTCTGAAAAATACCTTCCTTAACTCTAACTGCTCGGCGGCCCTGTTCTAAAAGCCTATCCTCTCAAGTTATCACAAACCAGAGAAAGCAATTGCTAGACCATTGAGTAAATAACTGATCTTTAAAAATACTTAGAGGTAAGAAGGAAAGTCAAATCAATCCTTGTGGCAGAAGGTATTAGCTTAGCATTGCTTCTAGGAGAGTAGACTTTCTGGAGCCAAAGGTTCAAAAAAATCTGACAGATAGAACTCAGCTCTTAATCTTTTCAGTGGTACATAAATGTGACCAAGACCATATTTCCTCTGGTGTTCATCTCCCCTCATATCCTAACACCAGGGCAAGAAATGGCTTTGGAAGACACACACACTTGCTTCCTTTGATACTGTCCTTTAGATCCAATCAAGAGGGGTCCATGTCCTGGACCCAAGCTTTAGAGGTCTCTGCTCTAGCCCCTCTTTGGTTGTATCCCAATCCATGGGGTGAGGAGTCTTTGGGACCAAGGAACATCCTCACTTAATGCCTCTTTCTAAGCCCACACTCCATGTGCCAAGGACCTCACACTTCCTAATCTAATATCCTGAGACTATTCCCAGGTCCTGCATGGCCCTCTCTCTCAGGTTTGTCCACCTGATAAAAGGGAAGACCAGCAGAGTGTGCACCCCTGGCCTGAGGGCAGTGGTTTGTAGGAATGTGCATGGAGCTTAGATATGTAGGTTGGGTTGTGCTTGACACCTTTCCAGGTGTAGGATGGAGCCGAGGCAGGCTGTGTGGTGAGGCCACATCTCAGCACTGACACATCTGGAAATTCTTAATGCAAATCTGAGCTTCCAGTTCTTCATGTAGGATAGAATATATTTTATTTAATGTCTGTTATGTAATTTTAAATATTTAGACATATGGTATATAGGGCTCCATTTGTACTATTGCCCCAGGCCCAGTTTCATGCACCCAATAAAGAAACTAGGAATCACCCTTTGCTCAGAATTTTCAAGGCATTCCATGTCAAATTTTGAAGGAGAGAAGTGGGTGAAGTTTTGGGAAAGCAACTAATCAATATAAGATTACAAATATTTATCTAAAAAAACTTTATAAAATACATTTGCCATTTGTTCTCAGTTATTTTCTATTTTAAAATTCTTTATGTTAAATACATTTACACTATATTTCATGAAATAGATCGGGAAAAGCCTATATATTTGAAAAGTCTGTAAAAGTTTTTCAGAAATATGAGATTTTTTCTCACTGTCCTTGGAGTGGAATTCTCAACAAAAAAGTTTTGGCTATATTATGGTTTAATGTTATACATCTGACATAATCCTCAACAGTTGATTCAAACATTATTGTCTATCAAGCATCAGTAAATTCATTCATATATTCATTCATTCAATAAATATCTACTATCATCTACTATGTGCCAGTTTTTGGACATTCAGAGATGGACAAAACCAGTAGATAAGATGGAACTGATTTTTAATTGGAGGATGTTGACAAGCAAACAAGTAATTATAATGTTTGATAAATGCTATGAAATTATTAGCAGAACACAAGAGGTACATCAAACCCAATCTTGGAATTCGGGAAGGTTTCCCAAAGAGATGTCAGTCAAGCTGAGTGCTGAAATTAGCTAAGTAGTTTATATGGTAAAGAAGACAATTAAAAGTGTCTAATCAGAAGACTTTCAAATTCCATGAGAGTGATATTCAGGACAAAGAGACAGAGGGGAACTAATATTTGTTCACTGCCAGGCACTGTGAAAGTGCATTACATGTATTAAATAAATGATCTTCATAATAGTAGGGCAAGGAAGGTATTATTAAGCCCATTTTATTGAAAAGAAAACAAATGGGCAAGGAAAAGTTGCTTCCAGTCATGAGACCAGAGAGTGGCAGAGCAGGGATTCAAACCCAATATTTCTTCCATTATGTCAAGGATCACTAAATTGGAAAACCAGATTCAAACAAAGCTTTGCCCCATTTGTTTCAGCCAGGAAGCTAAGATCTTCTTTAAGAAGAGCAGAGAGGTAAATCAGCAAAGTGCACTTTGGTTTTAAATAGATGCCTCTAATGATAGTGTGCCAGAATGTGACCAGAACGGCAGATGGAGGGGCTGAACTTGCAGTTGCCACTTCCATGTTCTTGACAGTGTTTGCTGCATACTGTTCACGGGCTTTATAGCTTGTGGCTCTTTCTTTGTCATTCAAGGTCACTCAGTGTTTTCATTCAAATTGACCCACCTTACCACCAACCACCAAAGGTAAGCACAGGATGTCTGCTCCTGTTTCTTTGAAAGGCCACGTTAGAACTCATGTATGTATTGGTCTCTTTATTTATCTGTCATCATCTGAATATAAAAATATATTTAGTAATACAGGTCAAATTGTCAAAGGACTCACTTTTTGATTAGAGAAGTGGAATGAGAAGGCCTTCCTGGTGTTGATTCCATAAGGAAATGCGTTTTCTGGTAACCCTATGCAACACGGGGCTGTATTTATGGTCCAAATGCTGCTTCTCAGAGGCACTCGTTATTTCCTTTAGCTCCACAGAAGTATAGAGTTTTAAGGAGTTATTTATTAATCCAGGTTCACACATGGAATGGGAGTCTGCTTGCAGGAAAGAAAGCTTAAAGTTCCTTACTCAGTATCTCTGATTTGGGGGAAGGAGACTGCATTGCAAAATTTAATTTTTTTAAAGGTTAATTAACCTGAGTAAAAATATCAATTTACTATAAAAGAAAACTTACAGAAATGTTAATCTCAAAATTGGGGACTGTATAGTTATTTGTTTGGGAAAATAGGTTTATATTAATACAAAGGCATTATTCTACAAATAGTAATTGAACAGACTTAATGTAAAATCCAATATTTAATCTGAAAATAGTATGATAATTAGCTAACATTAGTTTTTATATCAACTAGTGGCTTATCACACAAATAAAGAAAATAGCCCAAATTGAAAGGCAGGCAGGGGAGAATTTCACCCAACTTTAAAGAATTTAAGCAACTGCTGTGTGAGTTATATTGAGGCAAAATATGAAAATAGTAGGATCTGATATTTTCACAAATGGGCTAAGTTCTCCTTCTGTCACAATGTCCCATCACTGGTAAGCTTATATAATTATTACAATCCAAATTTTATAATCAAGTAATTGCCTCTATGTTCCATTTTGAACTACGTGCATCTCTTGGCCTCTCTGCAGATATTTGATAACATCAGTGACTTTTGTGTCTAGTATTTCCTCCTTAAATGATCTGGTCCCTTTAAAACCAATGCTAGAACTCCTTTATCACACATCATGCCCTAAATGAATTATGCCCAGCCAGGTGCAGTGGCTCACACCTGTAATCTCAGTGACTAGGGAGGCTGAAGTAGGAGATCACATGAGGTCAGGAGGTCAGGAGTTCAAGACACCAGCCTGGGCAACACAGTGAGACCCTGTCTCTACAAAAAATAAAAAAAAAATTAGCCAGGTGTGGTGGCACATGCCTGTAGTCCTAGCTACTTGGGAGGCTGAGGTGGGAGGATCACTTGAGCCCAGGAGTTTGGGGCTGCAGTGAGCTTTGATGACGCCACTATACTCCAACCTCAGATGACAGAGTGAGATCCTGTCTCTAAAAAAAAAATAAATAAATGGGTGATTGAATCAATGAATTATGTCTACTTAGCTGATATATCTTTGAGGGACATGTTTAGGGAAAGTAAATCAGTAATAGTCTAAGTAAAACATCATTAGAATGGAAAAAGTAGAATGCAATAAAATAATAAAAAATACACAGGAAACTGTATTAAATTTCTATGACTCCAGCTGTGTCGAAAATCCATAGGTCTATCACTCAAGTAACTAGATTATTTAATCAACATCTAAATGGTAAGTGCACATAGTAGGTACTCAATAAATAGTTTTAGAATAAAGATTATACTTTTGGAATTTTAAAGTAAGTTCTACCATTTGGGATTCAATTTGCAATTGTTCTTCAAAAAAGAGATGACCAGTACCAAAAGGGGGAAAACGGTTTCAATGCATACTGATTGAGTTGATAGGCATTTTAAATTCTTTTAACAACCTAAACTTACACAATTTGATTTTCTTATCATTGTTTTCCCTATACTATCAAAAATGATGCTTTCTCTACTATTTCAAACTCATCATAAAATTGCTAAAAATCTAAAATTCCATTTGCCACATTACTACTAATTTGAATAATGGCTGAATAAAACACAGGAAACGCTGAAGCAGCATTGATTTCTAAAACATTTTGCACTTTCCTCCTCCATCCCTGTAAAGTAAAGCTCGGATGCTACGCGCAATTACACAAGAAAATCAAGAAAGCCATTACGTTCAGCATTTTGTCATGATCATTGTTACCATGGCAAAAAGTGGGCTCAGTTTAGCACAGCTGCTACAGGCAACGTCCGCTGGCCTTTTGTAAAGCTGAGTAACAATATAACGCCAAATTCTCTAGCTGGTTGCTGTTTTTAACCCAGGACAAGGCTATTGTCCACAGTTGCTACTGCCTCATTCCTTAATGATTGGAGCTAATGTCATCTTATTATTGTATTCTTCCTATTGGTCAGTGACCAAGGAAAATAGTTTATCTAGGAAGGTTACCACTTGACCCACCTCCTATTCTAAAGGGAGAAAATGTGTATACTGTGAAAACTTGGGACTGCAATAATAGAAAAAGGCAAAGTTTCAACAATAGCATTGTAAATGACAACAGGGCTGTGCTGGGAATAGCACAAGTTCAGGAGAAAGAGAAATGCAGACCTATGATAACTAGCTGTATGGCATATCATTTTCTCCGAGTATCAGCTTAGTTATCTCTAAAATGGGGATAAAAGTAACTTCCTTGTGAGGATTAGCTGAGATAATCTGCAGGCCCAGGCACGTGGTGAGTAATCAATAAAATAGCATCCCCCCAACCCCTTACACCTTTCTTAATCACTGAAGATTTCTATGCCTTCAGGAATGTTGACAGCAGCCGGTGGGTAAACTGTTTCCTACTGTTAGAAGGTAAATCATTTTCATTTTTCATATCATTTGGTTACTTTCCTCAGAGAGCTGAGGACAAATTATTCTGAAGTCTGGCAGTAAGCATAAATTTCACATCAAAAGGATAAAAACTCAATGTCAATATTATAATATGCATCACATCTTATTATCCATATTATAAGTGGCACTAATATTATCATTGTACAATGGAAAATGAAGTATATACTAACTTTGACCTTATGCAGAGATTTTTAGTCTTAAAAAATGAAGCAACATTATGAAAGCAGAGAAGTTTAAATTATCTGAAATGAATACATTAATCAAGACCCTATATTCACTAGAAAAAAAGGCTACTAGCATTTTTACCAGCTAAACAAAATATTTTTTCTAATGAGATTTCAGCTGAGTGTCGTTTATCTTAAGAGAAAAATAATGGGACCTTACCTATTCCAGTAGCTCCAGAACTGGTCATGCAGGTAGGCGTGGTGGCTACATTCATCACCAAATGAGGCTTTGCTTTCAATCCAGTGAATTATGTGCCCTTCTACAGCTAAGGGACAAAGCATTACTAATATACGGCAAAGGAAAGGGAAGATTGAAAATTCTGAACTCTACACAGGCCTCTCTATGCTTCACATTAATGAGCAGAGGCTTAGCGCTTACCATCATCTATAAATGTAATTATAAAACAATGCATTGCATATGTTCATTACAAGGAACATTTATGTTACCATCACATCCCTTTTATTTTTCATATTCCTCAAAGTCCCTTTCCTAGTTCTGAGATTCCCTGTATAACTCGACAAGTGACATGTCAAACAGACCAGAATGAGTTTGGCTTTTCAAGAGAATCAAGTTTAAAAGATGCAAAATTTAGAGAAATAAGTTGAAAATGGCAAGTTTAGAAAATATGTTCATTTCTCAAGTATATGTAAAAGTTTGTAAAGTATAGATTTCTTTTGAACCTATTATTTTTTACCATTTTAAAATAATCTTCTTCAACTATTTTCATCCATTTAGGTAAAATTTTATAAAGTTAATCTACTCAGGTAACATTTGCTACTATGAACATATTAACAAAAAATGTATAGAAAAAAATACACCTCTTTTCTCTATAAACAAATGCACAACAGAGCTTAAGAACTTACCAACTGGAACTTGTAAAATAAAGTCTGGCGTTTTGTCATAACCCTTTGCACGGAGCTGATCTTCATCTACAGAAAGAACAAATACTATTACTTATAGCAGTGTTCCATTAACAAGATAGCAATATAATTGCTTTTCTTTCTCATATATGTGTAAAAATTACTAATGCAGTCATACATATCTTTCTTATGCTTGCAATGCTGTGTCAGAATAAATGAACTTTCTTAACAAACCTGAAGCACAGATATAAAAACACTTCTTTGTCCCTTCTGCATTTTTATGCCTTTATTATAAACATCATTAATTCAAGCTGTGATACGCTATCTTTTTTTTGTAACTGGAGATACTAAAAATAAAGAAATATACTTACTGATTGAAAGAACAGGCTTTCACCACCATGAACATTGCTAATGTTATCAGCCAATATTGACAATTTACAGGAAGGCAAGAGCACAGTGGCCTTTATAATTATGAAACAAATGCTCTCAACAAAGCAATTAAGAAAGTTTAGTTTCAATTAGTGAAACTATTCCTACACAGAAGAAAGGGACAAGGACAATGAGATCACCACAAAGAATTAATTATCCTGCTTAACTCCTTTGGTATGCTATTGCTTTTGGCATTTACCAGGGTTTTATAACTAACAATATGCAATTCTGAAAAGCAAACAGGCCTTTAAGATTTTTTTCCCTAAGTCTGTTTGATTTCTTGATCCTCTGGTAAACATCAATGATCCATCCAGAAGGAAAAAAAGAAAGCCTGACAAAGTTGGAAAAAACTAGCAAGGTGCTTGGTTAAAAAAAAAAAAAAATCCTCCAATATTTTCTAAATGCTGTCCTTGACTTCTAATGGCATTACAATGTGATTTCTGAAATGGGGAGTTCTCCATTAGATTTTGGAGTGACCTGGTCATTCAATTCCAGACATGGCTTTCTGTCTTCACCCAACCTCAACTAATGGTCCAACCAAGTAACAAGGAAGGCTGTGTGGTCTCTTAACACCTACGGGGCTGTTGACATTGTCATGCATCCCATTCGCCTTCCTGCATCACCTTTGATTAAAATTAATGGCCCATTCCCAGTGTTGGGTAGCTTATTTCCAATCCATTTGTCAGCCCAAGACAGTGGTTTCATGGCCAACATTCAGGAACTCTCTTTTAGAACACTCTTGTGTAAATCTTGAAAGGTCAGCATTTTAAATGTAAATAACCTTTTAATGACAAGACACATATTTAAAGTAGACATTTAAGTTAAATTCTGTTAAAAGTCAATATCCTTAAGCTATCGAGATTTTGAAGGATTGATGCCAGAATTCAGTACAATCCCCCCCCCCCCCCCCCCGTCTTGAAATACAAAAAAATTTTAAGTTAAATGTTGAGGTAATGAAATACAAATTAAAGTAGTATGACTTTAAAAACAAGAAAATTTGGAAAGTGTGCTGTTGATGAACAGAACTGGAGAAAAATTTCTATACTCAGACCACAACGAGACTATTTAATAAAAAAGACATTTATTAAAATCGACTCTAGTGCCTTGAGCTGACGTTTCAGGTAGCTGATGAACAGTTTTAAAGGCTGGGTTGACATTAAAAAAGATAGATTAATATTTTATTAAAACTATCCTAGCTTGATCAACCTTTGCAGATGTTAAAATCTATTTCAGAAAGAAAAATGATTATGTTTCTGATAACAGTGCAAAACAAAATTTCAAAGGTCACCAAGCAATCCAAATGCACACACTAAAATCCCTTTAAAAGGCAGATGCTGCACTCATGTTCACTGCACCAAAATTACTAACACAATACCTACAATTTAAACTGCATGACTGCCTTAATGTGAAAATTAAAAAACCCAAACCCCAAAACCCGAACATAAAATATCAAGTGAGGCTAGGGAATCTTTCCATCTTTCTGTGGAGAACTTCAAAGTACAACTGGCTCATTTGAGTGCATGCACTCTCTTTCTTATACACACACACACGCACACACACACACACACACACACACACACACCCTTCTTTCTCCCTCCCTCCCATTCTCTGTCTCAGAATGAAGTTGATCCAATGGTAATCATACCCAAAAGACGGCATCTAGAAGTCTGTATCACCACTAGTGATATTAGACTTCTATTTTTTATAGTAAAGAGGTTACCTACAACATCTGAAAAACTATGTATTGGACATCCTCTCCTTCCTTAAATTTACTTACTAAACTCTCACTGCCTTATCGCCCCTGTTTCAACCTTCACACTGCTTCTTTCAATCTAGAGTTCCTAGGAAAGGAGGAGGTAACAACTTGGCAACCTTCAGAGGAAATGACAGCACAAGTATAGGAAGTAGCATTTATGAACAGGTGGCCTTGTTCACCTGCTCTAGGCCCCAGGAGAAGTTTCTAACACTGAATCACCCCACTGGGAGATTTTTAAGGTCAGCCCTGTCCATCTGGCCTGATTTTCTAGCTTTTGCATTATGCTCCTTTCTTGGACTCCAGACCTTGACACATTTCTTTGGATCATTATCCAAACCATTCAGTATGGATTTAAAATTTGGTTTATCTGTCCAGGTTCCAACAGTGGGATCCTGAAGGGACATACCTTGGTCACAGCCCATACTAATTCCCTTCTGCCTCATTCTGTGTTAGCTACCTTGTACTATTGTCCATTGTCTATTGTCTCTCACACACTGGGCTGGATGCTGTTGTTCTGACAACAGAAATGTTTCGCTTTCATCTTTAAACATCCTATCCATTGCCCCACTCTCACCATCAAGATATGTCCTATACACATTTAATACTCAAAAAGAATAACTGAATAAAATACAAGTGCATTTTTAAGAATATTTATGTCTTTTACAAAGCCCATCTGGACTGACAATAATTTTCTTTCCTAATTTAACTCCCCATGCATCAAAAAGGCACAGTGGCACTGAACTAAACTCAAAGATCAAGGTTTTATTTGATAACTTTTCATTGCTATCTTTCATCCTTGGTCCCAACTGTCTGTTCTACATTTTCATCTGAGGTTCATTTCAATTGTAAAGAAAAGGACAATATTCTTTTCCTTAACACTGATGGGAAATTTTCCTATGTTTTTCCTTGATGCTTAGTATTTTAAATAATGTTGGACTTACCTGCTCCTTAAAATTTTGGTTGTATATCCCCACAAAAACCCAATCTACACCTGGTGCTATTGTTGGACTATACTTCGGCTACTTTTCCATTCCTTTTATGGCTACTGATCTATTTATATTTTTATCTCTTCTATAGTCAGTTTTGCAATTTATATTTTCCTTGAAAATCACACATTTCAAATAGGTTCTTATAATTCTTTACACAATTTGAACCAAGCAGTTACTTATAATTTTTTGAGTTTCCCAAGTTGAAACTAGATGTTTAAGTGATCTGCTGTTTTTTTCCAAGAAAAAAATGATCAAGATTAAGAAAAAAGTAAAAATAATTAGTCAGAGGTATACAATTTATTCATGTTATAAGAACACTTGTAGCCTCTAATATGTTGAAATAAAAATTATTTAAAGAAAGAATAATATTAGTCAGAAAGAAAAAACAAGTAATGGTAATAATATGGAATAACATTTTTATTCCCAAAATGGTTGGGGATAAATAAGAAATCAATCTCTAAATCCTACAAATCTATTTTATTCAGTGTATATAGCAGATACAAAGTGAGGTTCTTCTGGTTTAAAGCGAATATACCCAATATATTTCATAACTATTAAGCTCTTTAATGTCATAGTTCAAGAGTACATTATCAAAATTAATATAAGAATATTATCACTTAAAAGCAGACTTGTTAGCCTCTAGATTCACAAAATGGTTTTTAGATAATCTGAATTAGTTGAGCTTACTGGTCCAACATTCCAATTTATGCACCAGAAACGTAGCCTAGAAAAGTTAAGTGACCAATGGAGACCTAGATCTCTCAAATAGTTACAGACACAGGGCAAGAGCCCATGTCAACCAAGTTCCAGTTTGTTCCAGCGGACTGTACACCACTCTTAATTATGCAGATATTTAAATGTGATTATGTGTAACACTTATGAAGTGGGGAAAATTCTTATCTTCCTCTTGTAAGATTTTGAAGCACAGGAGAGGTAGATAGCCATCTGTCATATATTGTTTAGATCAGATATCATTTAGATAACACCTGTCTGAAAAGAAGAACTAGATAATTTCTTGAATTCTAGCATTTCAATGATCCTCTCTCCAATTTATCTTAAAAAAAATCAACAAAACTGAATCCAAAGATAAAACTGATGTTAATTTTTAAAAACAACCCAGGTCTTCATTTATTTTTAAGTTGTCAGGCCCATCTTTAGAGGGCATTTTTAGAAAAGGAACTACATGTGCGTAAAGAACATTGTGAAAGTTTAATTTCTCTGGCCTTTGAATTACCCTCTTTTCCAAATACCCAAAATATCCAAAGCAATTAAGAACTAATTACACAATTTCTTTTTTTAAAATAAAGGACTGATTTTGAGTCAGAGAACAAAAACACATTTGAAACTAGTTAACATATACTTAAGAATCATGGGACATAGGACTACCAAGAAAAGGTTTGAGGGCTTTTGGGGTTTTTTGGTTTTTTTTTTTAATTAAAAGCTTTAAATTTAAGAGGATAGTCATTTTCAGAAAGATTATGCAAAATTCCAGTTCACAACATCAGAAAATTAAAAATAACATCCTGACATGCCTTTTATTTATCAATGTATCAAGAGTTTTCTAAACTCCTAGATTAAAATATGCTATAAGATCTTTTTTACACCTAGTGTGCATCTATACTAAGTTGGGGAAGGGCAAAAAGGACATCTATTAATACAAATTAAAATTACAGTATATGTTTTTTACTCTAGTATTTTACTTTTCTGTGTTTTTTTTTCCAAAACACGGCCTTCATTCAATACTTGGAGCTATAACTTTTATTCTCTATATTTTTATGTTCTCTAGGAGTAAGCTTCACAGCCTTTTCTACACAATTTAAGAAGTTAGCAAGGTTTCCGTAATAGATGTTATTATGATATGCAAACCATGTGCAAAAGTACACAGAGCAGATATGCATTTAATGGGGAGACTGATAGCAAAGATAAATGAAATCTTTAGAGAACCCAAAATTTCATTACAGCCATTAGTTTCAACCTCTTCCCCCAAAGCCTCTTATCAAAGCCACTAATAAGGAATACAACTGACTGCTCTGACCTTGTCCTTTGCTTATGTCTTTAGGGGACAATACCAGTGAAAACTGAAATGCCCTAAAGATAGGAAACAAATGGGAGGTCAAGAAGCTGGGGCAGAGTAGAGAGGCTAGGTGGGCTAGTCCCTGCCAACTAGTGGCTGTGGAGAGACAAGGACATGAATATCAACCAAAAAAGTAAAAGTCTTCTATACTTTACACCAAATCACTCTAAACCCTTTTGGGTTAATGCCACAAATGCAGAGACAAATCAGCATGGTAGAGTAAGAAGATACAGGACAAGACAGGTTGTTGGGAGGACACTAGCTGTGATGCAAGGCCTAAGGCCAGGTTTTCTAAAGAGAACAAGGGGATTGGACAGTCACTAGAGCCTTTTCCAACTGCAAGATGCTGAGGAATGTCTCAACACTAGCCCCTCGTCTGCCCTATTTCCTCGGCTGTAGTCACTGATGTCAGACCCTTTTGCAGGGCCAGCTCCATCTGTCCCTGAGCTAATCTCAATGAAGGGAGGCATATTAGCAGTTGTGAGACATAAAAAGGATTTACTACACAGATAGACAAATGCGTATACACATGCACCAGTGTGTGAGCGTGCACATGCACAGGACCAAGGAGGCAACCCAGCAATAACAGTAATTGATTTAACCTCTAATGCCTTTGGTTATGGGGAATAAAGCCCTAAACTGTAGCTGATTATGTGCAAGGAGAATGAAATTTTTGATTTTGTTGTCCTGTATATGCCATCCTGTCTGGCACTGTTACCTGAATCTCACAGTATGATTCTGGTGGACAGTCAGTAATGTGATTCCCGCCCCCAACCTTGGCCATAGGGGTAGACGCTTGACCCAGACTAGGTGATCAGAGCTCTTTCTGAGATTTGCTGTCAGACAAAAGAGAATCATCAACATTCTTCTGGAATTATGAACACTGAGGATTAAAAAAACTAGCAATTGCTGGTGATCATCAATGTTACCTAAGAATGAAGCCAACATAGAAAAGAGCAGAACACAAGAAGGAGAAAAGGAGATATATTGATGGCATTGTCTTTTCTCCTAGATTCCAGACACACGAGAAATTAATTTCTCTTTTCTGGACTTTCTAGGTGTGTGTGTGTGTGTGTGTGTGTGTGTGTGTGTGTGTGTAGTCTAGCTTGATTGAATTTCTGTCACTTACAACCAAAATAGTTCCAATAAATCAGTGCCAGGAAAACAGATATTAACGGACATGAGTTATCTAACCAGGGAAAAAGTAAGATACTCCCTTACCATGACAATTTCTTCAGAAATGGGGAAAAAGGACCAAAATTCCTTACATCTTGCCCCCAATATCATCATGGTCTTGTTACTCTAAAAACTGCCTCTTATTTTTAACCTTCTGATAGATAGGAGTTTAATGACTGATTTCCTATATAATACCCAACCGCCTCAGTTCCCTTCAGCCTACATAATCATATGTTTTATTTCTAGTCTCTTATTCTCTACTGCTGACATCTGCACGTACACACGATCTTAGTATTCTAAAATCTCATCTGCTCCCGCTGCCTATTCCTCACCTGAAGTCATAATCCCCTGTTTGTCACATCATAATCACTTCCCCAGCAGAGCACTGTTGCTTCAGGTAGGGAATAAAGCAGCAGGAGCAGATGAACTCTTAGAAACAAAGATTCTAATTTCTTACAGCAAGGGACATCCTTCGCTAAGCCTATTTGGCTTTACGGATTATACCCTCCTGGAGTCCCATACGTGAATGCTAGAAAAGCACCCACGTAAAATATGCTGGTTTGTCCAAACATCGGGGAGGTTGGTGAGGCAGGGATAAAGCAAATGCCTCTCAGGTGTCACCCAGAATAATCGTTGGCATCTACTAACAGGGTAACATTTACTCGAAAGAATAAAATACCTCCAGAGCCATCCTTATTAAGCCAAACTTAATGAGGATTTGCACCAGACAAAGGCTGTGGAAGTCATAACGAAAGTCCCTCCAAACTGGAGATAAGCCAACAGGTGAAGGATGAATGGTTTATCTTCGGTCTCTAGTATAAGCTCTTTCATATTTTTCCAAACAGTGCAAACAGTCTTGTTTTCTTCGTACTGTCACTATTTTCCTTTCCTCTCTTACATTTTTGTCCAAAGCTCTCAAAAACCAAAAACCAAAGCCGAAACCCCAAAGCCAAACCAAATGAAAAAGAAAAACCAAAGAGGTTATCATACAGTAAGAAATGGTCTCATTAATCACTTGAGGGATACAAATGATCACATTTCCACTTTCTATTTTGTTAATATTAGAAATGGAATGGACCCTTAGCAGAGGTAATAGGATGATCACAGAGCTTATTGGTCAATTTAAAGTTGAAGCAGAGTTCTTTGTGCAGCCAAGCCTAGGAGTGGGCAGCATTTTTTTCCTATCTTCTAAGACTTTAAATGCTGATCAATAAATGTTAATTCTAAATTATCATTTGGAAAAACCACTGCCATGTGGTAAAACTTATCTTAAATTTTCCTGGAAGGCTCCACGTTTGATTCAACTTAAGAATTTTTTTTTTAATCCCTAATGGTGTCTGCCCATAGCAAGTACTTAAAAGATTGGGTAGCTTAGTACTAAGAGAGCTAAGCTAATGAGCTCAACTAGCCATCCTAGAAGTACATGGTGGCCGGAAGGTCCTGGTGAGAGACGGCAGATGAATAAACCAAATTCTATCCCTATTTCAAGAAAAAATAGCTCATGAGGTAGCAGGACTTTCTTCCTTTGTAAAGGGTAGCTATGGATATTTAGTATAATTTGTACCTTTCTTTGAAAGGTTTAATAAAAGTAGTATAACAACGGGCTTCAGCATTTCTTTTCATTATCAAGACAATTGCATAAGCACCTACTAAGTGAAATGTACCAGAAAGAGAACTGCATTTTCATTGTCTCACTGAGAGGGACATGAACACTGTGCATGGCTATGAGCATCAAGGGGACACAGAACGCTTACAATCAATAACGTCCTACTAACGAGTGCAGCTCCTGGCATATAGAGAATGCAACAAAAGCTAGTTGAAAAGAAAGAATAAATAATAAATAAAAGAATTACAAGGACTCTCAGAAATTGCTAGAAATTATCTGTGTTTGTTTGTAGCTTGTCTCCCTATTAGATCATGACCTCATGAAAACAGGGACTTCATCTGACTTATGTGAACTGCCTAAAATAGGATCCAATTTGGTAACTTATTTGTGGAATAAATAAATAAATATACGAAGGAAAAATAGTTTTCAGTTGGAGAAACTGAAGTCATTCATTGAACTTTGACCTGTCCTAATACAATATGCATATCTGTGGAAATACAAGTCAGATAAGTTCACAAGATAGGATAAACCTGAATGAGTACATCCAAATCTTCAATGATAATGACTCTTCTTTTTTTCTTTGCTATAAAGATTGGTTACATCTTGTGCCATAGCAACTGCTCAGTACATGAAGCAAAGAAATTTAGGAAAGCCTTAGGGTTAGAAAAAGGGTGATTCCTTTTTCCCTTCTATGGGCAAGAGAAGTAGATAAAATACATATTTTATAAAGCTTCATATAGAGCATAATGTGTAGAAAATTTAGAATGGGGTAAAAACATTTTAGGGAACATCAGAATTCTTAAATTAGGAAGAGGGACTATGTAAACAATTAGAATAACTATCTTTTGAAAGTAGTTCAGAATAGAGGGAAGGGAGAGGGAGAGCTATTTTACTTCTATATATCAAAGAATCAAAATAAACATGTTTGCAATGGCTCTGCAACAAAAGTCAAGGTGTATACATGTAAACAAGACAGAATAAGATCAGATTAGTAGTCTATTTACATACCAATATTTTTACATAGTTGGCTTTAAAAAAATGATCTATCAAAATTTACCTGGCACAGTATTTTAGATCTAATCAATCATTGTGAAGCGGTATTTACAAGGTAAAAGAACAACTACATAACAATATTTCATGCAAGGCTTTGAATTTTTATGTTTTAACCATAAATAAACATATGTTAATTCAGTACTACATTAAAATACTTAAAACACATAGAATACATTCACAACTTTCTTGTATGCTGATGAGGAAACTCTTCAAAGCAGGACTAAAGTTGCCTAAACTCCCTATACTATAAATTCTTATAACTCATTCATTTTTAAAGATCAATTAAGTATCATCGTTGGATATGCTTTCATAAAATAATTACCTCTAGATCTTATGGCATAGAGGAATAGATGGAAAAGGACCCATCAATTTCAATTTTAAGTCCCCTTTCCATAATTGCATGCAAGTGGCAATGACTCCATGACCACATTTCTGCATTGCCTTTGTCAGCCACGATGAATCCAATCTAGCACACTCAGTTCAAGTAAGCAAAGGACCTAGGACTAAAATTAGCTCCATGGCTGTGCTCTTTGCTCTTTCTCCCAGTTGGGGCCTGCTAGTCCTCAGGAGGGAAGCAGGGAAAAGCCAGGCCAAGCAAAGAAATGGGGCAGAGGGCCTGACTGTCCATAGGGGAGTAAGGCCAACTGGCTCTGAAAATACAGCTGCTTAACTGGTGGCTTAAAACAAAAATATAGATTTGATCATGCCATATTGGCCACTATCTAAGTAATCAAAGTGATCAAATATTTCATAATGCTATCAGAACTCCACAGTTCTGAAACATCTCTCAATACTGCATTGTAGGTCACTCATTCCAACTGGTTTTGAGCTACTACATATTTTCTTTTTGATTAGATTTTTAAAAGGATATTTCTTCCCAACTTACCCTCTTTCTACAGGCTGAACTATTCCATTTTGCTCATACGAAAGAACTTTCTGCTTCTATATACTAAAATTTAATCTCGTAATTTGAGGCCACTTTCCTGATTTATCAACTTTCTTTAACCCTAACTAGAGAATATTTATGATATTTCCCAGATTCAAATTAAAACAATCTTATAATGTATTTGACTCCATTCTCTAGTTTATTAATAAAAATACTGAACACTAAGATTTAGAACAGATCCTTTGCAGGATTGTATTAAAATCCCTTCCTACTTCACATAAGACCATTCATTTTTCTACATTTGACTCTCCCTTGGCCAATTCTTTGTCCACTGGGACAAAACTTATGTAATCCAATGTTAGTTGACCTTTTTGGTCCTAAAAAACACACTACATAGACTTCAGTATCTACATAAAACATCTGTGTAATAATAAAATGATTGGTATAGAATCTTAATAAATTACCACACCTAAAATGAACAAGAGGAATTCATTGTAGAGTACTTTATGGTTTCCATGATCAGTTATTACATGTATGTCCTTTGAGGCTTAGTTTTTAATGCTTAAGAGATGTTGAAAGAAATACTTGTAAGGCACAAATACATGCGGGAATTTTAAAAATCATACTAAATCTATGATTACAATTAATGTTTGGCATAAAAATAATAAAGGCATAATATTTTGCTTTCAAACAAAAGTACTACTTGGTTCCATACATGAGACAAACATACCTAACATGAATTTTTCTAGCTGTTCTCTTTAATATATAAAACATTTTATAAGACAATATTTCTTTCATTTCTTTTGTTTCTTTTTCTCATAAGGCCTAGATTATAGTTAATATCTCATGACACCAAAAGTAATACTGCAACAGATATTAAAGCATTTTTTCAGCTACTTATTCTATAAAATATTAATTGCGAGCCTGTGCATGTGCTGTATATATGGGGGATTAGGTAACCGAGTTCCTGCTCAGTTCTAAATCAATAAAAGATAACATGCATACCATCAATCATCATTTACTCTTTCTTCAGTACATAATAACTGCAAGTGGAAGATTTTAAAAATATATATTTAAGCACTCACAAAAACATAACACAAGCTAGAGAGCATGTGAACAACACTTACCTAGGAAAGACAGGTTTTTCTCTAGAAGCAAGTCTCTCAGCAGGACCTCGTGCTCATGACCAATGGCACTGAGAAGTTTTAGTTAAAGAGGGTAACATAGGTAGAATTATTCCATCAAGAAAATGCTAATACTAGGTCTATACTTTGAGATAAAATGGAGAATGGAGGTAATTGGAGCAACTACTTTCACCTTTAGCCCATATCTTGGAGGAATGAGATTTCTACACACATCCCCTCATTTAAATGATTCAATAGAATTATTCAATTTTTATATGTACTTGCCCATCAAAGATTTGTAAATGGGTATGTACTTTAACTTCTTTTAAAAAGAGGGGGAGTCATTTTAAGCACGCATTAATCTGTGTTAAAAATTCCTCAGTTCAATTTAGCATACATTTACTAAGTACTTACTAAGTACAGCAAAGAATACCAACCAGCCAGGGCCCTAAAAGACCTTCTAATCTCACAGAGTTAATCTTGTATGAATTCATACTTGTCACCGAGCCAGCATTTAGCAGCTTCTCTGCTTCACTTCCTTCCTACTGTTGGTGATCTTTTATGACTTGGGAAGCCAAACAAGTGACTTGTTACGAATATGTGTGATTCTGGAGGAAAGATATCTTAGTAGAGAACTTCGGATATGGGTGTGGGTACAGAGGCTATTTCAAGAGACTTTTTTTTCATGTTTGTGTGCGTGTAAAATTATATATATATGTGTATATAAATAGATACACACATGAACACATACATATTTTAAGGGCTTACTATGTGGAAGACACTCTGTTAAGTGTTTTATATATGTTATTTTATTCTCATAATTATCACAATCTTTATTTTATAGATGTGGAAACTGAGGCTTACAAAGGAACTTGCACAAGGCCATAACAGTTAATGTGTGGCAAAGCAGAGAATGAGAACAAAATCTCTGCAAAGTCTGTTTATAACTTCCATATAGCTTCTTAAAAAGTATTAAAAATACATAATAACTGATAATAGCTAATATCTCTTAAATATCACAAAGTCTTCGTGCTAAGCACTTTGAGATATTATCTTATTTAATATTCACAACCACATGAGTAGATACTCTCACTAGTCCCATTTTTACAGTTAAGGAAACTAAGGTTCAGGGAGGCTGAGGAACTTACTGAAGGCCCCCCAGCTGGCAAATAACAAAATCAGGTGTGGGACTTAGAAGTCTGGTCTATTTTCCCAGAGATGAAATTGTACATACAGAGTCTGAAAAGGAGTATTATCCTATTCTGGTACTTTAATTTGGTCAAAAGCACTTGGCAATAATTATCTGAATTATTATTTTCATTTTCCATTTCACTGATAATGTCATTCTGGTCATTTCACTCCTTGGCTTACCAAAAACTCTGATGCTGATCATGCACTATAAGAGTTCAACTTAAATAACACATATATATTATTTGTTTAAAAAATTCATAGATAATTATCCTGTCCTTTATCCACACATACAGGTGAGTACAGTTTAAATCTTATAATTCAAGAGATGTGCCCATTTATATCCACCAGCTAAACAACCCGTGTCATCACTCCTGACTTTTTCTACTCTTGCCCACCCCCCTGCCCCAATGCATGTGGCGGTGCTTATTTAACTTCTAATTGGGAACAAAATTTAAAAAAAAACAAGTTTTTACATCACAAAATTTCACACATTTTCAGAGTCCATTGAAGACATTTGATGAATAACTCTCAATGGTCTCTCATTACTAGGGGCATCCCACATTTTAGAACTAAATTATTTACTTCTATTCCACATAAATGTGCTCTCATCTTTATTGTTGTAAATTATTTACATCTAAAATGTTGAATCATGAAACTGAGGTTACTGATGGTACAGAAATGAAACCCACAGCATTTGAAGCTTCCTGCATAATTATCTTTCCTTGCTTCACTGTTTATGACTTTGTCTAATAGCTGTGTCCTGGAGTCACACTTTGGAAAGTCGAGGTGGCCGTTTTCTCACGTTTTCTCTTGGTTAGTATGTGGTAGGAAAGGTGTGGGTAGATATGGCTTTGTAGGAAAAAACATAGTAGACACAAAAAGAAAGAGAAAGCACAATGATAATGTATACACTGTTTGTTAGCTGTGCTTTTTAAGGTGTCTTAATAGTAAATGCCCAATTTATTTTATTCTACTTACACAAATGTCTACATGTAACATTTTCATAATGGAGTAAAAAGATTTTTGCACCTATTCTATTTACCAAATACGTGTATTCTTTCTTCCAAAATGATATAATTTACTGAACATAAGCAATGTAAATATTACCAGATTCTTAGAACAACTCACAAACAGCATTTTAAATCACATGAAAACCAATAATTTTTATTCAGTGTGGAATAAAATAATTCCTGTTGATCAGTATAGGAAACATCTATGAAGTGTATTTATATTATATGAAACTGTTACTACCTTCAATACAAAGATGGAACCAGTATTTCTATGAACTTCCCAGCCTGTTTTATTTTGCATGGTAAAAGCAATCAATAATTTGAAATTTTGGAAAGATATACTTCTTGATTATGCTTTGTTTGATATAAGCATATATAGAATACAAGGTCTAGAAAATAAAGCTTATCAAAACAGTAATTTTACTGGTAATAGACATAATGGAACTGTAAAACTTATAATCCAGTCAGTAAATATAATTTATAGGCATACATCATTATCTTTATCAACTGAAATCATGTACTACCTTAAATTCTACTGGCAATAACACAGCCAAAAAAGGAAAGTGAATGATGGCGAAAATGTAAGGAAAATACTCCAAACAGAATTTATAATGCTCTATAAGCAGAAACACTCTTAGACTTTGTCTATAATAATACCTATTATTGATGTATGGCAGTGACCATGGGCAAAACTTGTAAATAACCTCACAAGCCATTTTCTTCGCCAGCAACACAGCAATCTAGTTTCCCGTAAGCATCTCAACTATTACTGAAAAATAGCCTCCTGGCATTTACAAAGCAGTTGACTTCATACTTTAGTCCATGCATATATAATTAGATAGTTATATTTAAAATCAATATGCAATCCTTCAAAAGACATTATGCTTTTAAAACCTTAACTTTAAATTGATTTTTAACTATTTTATGTGCTTTAAAATTAACATGTAATTCAACTCCAGATACTCTGAGACGGTGTTAGTTGTTATATGAATGTGCTAAACTTTATCAGTGTAACAACATGAGGTTGGCACTCCTACAATTTCTAACACTATCATTAATTATATACTGAAAATAGGATGGTTTCACTTTGGTTTAATAAAAAAAGAAAGCTTGTGACAATGTTGTGTTTTTATTAATTTAAGTGAGACTGGAGGCATAGACTTGGAGAATAAATATATACAGGGCTATATCTTAGGTACTGAATATGCTTGCAAGAAGGCTCTGTTAAAAGATTGTTTATCAAAGGTTCACTTTATTTATGAAAGAGTGATTTTTCTTATAAAAAATTTTATTGACTCTAAACCTCTGTGAGACAAGGTAGAATGTACACACACACACACACACACACACACACACACACACACACACACACACACACATTTGACTAGCAAGAGTTTCCAGCAAAAACCCTCCTGACTGGTAATCACTGAGTCACAACTGGTCACAGTGCCATCCATGCTAGCAAAACCTACACTAGGAAGGGCCTGTTTATATTATTAAGAGGTGTAAGAATCATGGACTCAGAAAATATTTTCATTAAAACAGCATTTTTAGCAAAGGATTATCAAAATTCTCACTGTTGCCACAACCCTACTAAATTTATTGATTAATAATGCCCTACTTCATAAAGTATTTACTGTCTACCCAATCCTGTTTTAAGAAGTAAGCATTAACTCTTTAGTAGTCTCAATGTCTTTAAGGAAAATGACCGGACATCTATTTTCGCAGCCTTAAATTCAGCTCAGAGGGAAAAATTACCTTAATTTCTCTAATAATGTTTATTAGGAATCCAAATGACAGCTCAGATGTAATCAGCTTTTAAGCAATGATAATCTACTGCCCTTTAAAATGTGATGGTCTCTAGTGGTATTTTAATCATAGCATCCTTTAACTCTAGACTCAAAATTTATTCTAGTAAAGTCAACTGAATTTGGCTCATTTTAAATGGAAATTTGTTATATTTTTACAAATGTTCATTGGAATTGTCAGAATCATTGCAAGACACTATGTTACCTGCCTAATGACTCTGTACCTCTAAACTCATTGAACACTAAGCAATTTAAAATAAGCACGTGAATGTACAACTGCTGAACTGACATCTTCCTGTGGTCTATCTGATTTTTCTTCAGCTGTAGGAAAGAATGGTCTGTAGTGACCCTCCAGTTGATTGAATGTAAAATAGAAGAGTATGAAATGTGTTTTGTGAAGCAGAACTTTATGTCAGGTTAAAGCTAGACACATCTCCACTGAGTCTAAGCTCGTCAATTGTGCACCTAAAATTTTATGGGAAAGGATACTGCTTGATGCAGTCCACCAGTGGTCCATAACAGCAGTCATTCACGATGCACTGCAGACAAATAAGAGACAGGGTATGGGGTGGGGTGGCTACAAAAACTATTACAGTAAACAATATACCCTAAAAGCAGTAATTACTTTCCTCCCCCACCCCCACTCCCCAAAAAAGAAAGCTATCAAAAGGCTGTTCAGATTTAATCATAGAAAACAAAAATTGCATGCTTTTTATTCACTATAAAAGCAAGCTATTAAAAAGTGAAATGCTCTTCTCGCAAATATTGCATTGCCATTTATGGTGCACCCTGACCTCAGTGATAGTTTATGATGACAGTAATTAAATGAGGTTTAAAATCCTTTACTCTGCTAGGCAGATAACAGCATTGCCACTGAAAATAGACAGCTGTGATTAATACCTGATAGACCTGATTTGCTAGAACTCCATCTGGAATCTGAGAAGGGTCCCGTAGCATACTATTTATAACAGACTTGGAAGCTGTAGAAGAAAAGAGATGAACTGTTAGCAGATAATCAACCTACTTTTAATGCAACATGAGAAGTGACATATACCTTATATATACACAAAACATGAAAATGAAAACATTACTGATACGAATCCCTTTTTCCTTTTTTTTTAATCGAAGGGAAGCTTTTAATTAGACTATTTTGCCAAGTTTATAAGCCACATTGCCAGATTTGACGATGACCTAATTTTTCCAAGGTAAATTAACAAGTACAGACCTAAAGCATATGTCTATTTGCAGAAAAGTCAGCTTTGGTAGAGACCACTTAGGGGAGAAAAAAACCAACAATAAAAAAGGAAAATGTTAACCTTTTGCAGGCAGCTATTTTATAACTAAGCATATATATATATATATATATATATATATATAGAGAGAGAGAGAGAGAGAGAGAGAGAGAGAGAGAGAGAGAGAACGCTTAGCAAAAGCAGATCAGATTCAAACACTACAATCATGTCAATAAAAATAACTTTCAGCCAAGAAAACATCTCTGAATTCTGAATCTTTGCAAAATAATTCTCAACTGCCATAAAATGTTATGTCCATTTCACACGTGAAAATAGTAGGGAAAACTGATAATGGAGAGAATCTTAAAATAAGGAAAACATATAGAGAGACATACATACACACACACACACACACACAAATTTTCCACCCTAAATATGCCTCATCAACTTGCAAATTAAGCTGAACTCCTAGGGGACTGCTATAGCACTAAAGGAGGCATCCAATGAAGGACATTGTATAAGGTGCCAACCTTTGAAAACCAAGGTAGGGGACCCTCACCTTGCTGCTCACTAGGCATGTGGCAGTCAAGGTAGCCAGAATTCTTAATGCCCAGGAGGAAGGCAAGTCTTTAGACTGAGGCTAAGTCCAGTGTTGGCTAGGAATCAATTTTTTCAAGTCCTCCAATGGAATCATTTCCAAATATTAGCAATAGCCTATGGTCTTGTCCACACAAGCACAAACTAAAATGCATAGTGGATCATTTATCTAGTTAATAAAATGAATACAGACCTCAGATTCAAGTTCTGAGACAATTTTGGTCCTTTTGTTTTTTTTAGATTATGTTCTTCATCAAGTTTAGTACCATAAGAACAATGACAGATATGACAAACATTAGTAAATACTGTGGAAAGAAATAATAAAATGATATCTTATTCACTTAAGTATAGTACTGAGTCCACAAAGAAAAAATGAAGTACAATTATTTTAATTACTGCCTATTTTTAGTCACATAACTGCATGTTTATAGCAACATTTATGTACTTAATAGTGATTTGTAAACATGTGTTTGCACTGCATGTGGAGAGGACATATGGAATCCCAAAAAGTGCATCATCACTCCAGCTATCCTATCCAGCCCTATCTCTATGACTAGCTCTACAACTTGGGCAAGTTATGTAGCCTCCCAACTTCAACACCTTCATCTGTAGAAAGTGATAGTATTATTTGAGCTAACTACCTTAAAGGTTCTTGTGTGAGTCTCTAGAGAAAACAGCTGAGACAGCATTTTGTTAATTCTAAGTAATAATAAGAACAAAATCAGACTTAGGCATTTACTTCATATAAACTTAGGTTGGACAATTATTTCTGAAAGAAACCACCATTGATAAGTGGCACCAATACTGGGAATATGAAGCTGCAAATCACCTTATTAAAAAAAAAACAAAACAGATTATGGCAGCAACAATATTAGATAGATAATAATGTGCTCAGTCAATTCACATAGTTTTCCAAAGTAATTCTAAGGCCTGGCCAGTTGGAGGAGACCAAAGCAGTTGTTCATACATGTGGTCACCTTCTCTGAGGGTACTCTCTCAGGTCTGCCATACAAGTCACCAGATGGTAACAGCAGACAAATTCTTTTATGTTGCCCATAATGCTAGCAGAGCCTCAAGGAAATGGCATTACCTACTCTGTATGTACCTGGTCGTGGCTAAGATGTTACACTGCTAACTCTCATACCCATGTGAGGAAAAGATAATTAATATATAAATGGTGCGACCAAAAATACTACCAAAAGTGTGACCAGTGTGACCAAAACTGCTATCCTATGAAAAATTATTGACCTCATACCAAACTATATGCAAACTCATTGCTAAAATCATAAAACAAAGGCTATTTTTTAAAAAGAAAAGAGACAATAGGACTTAAGAAAAGTGGGTCATTTATTTTGAGGGAAGAAAGGGAAATATTAAAAGAAAACAAACTGATGACATAATTTTCCTTACAATATAAATTTTAGAACAATGTTCTTATCAGGATTAAGAATCATAGGCAATACATTTTTTAAAAAATAGTTTGAATATGTTGAATAGAACACTATTCAGATCAAAGAAAACTTGCCAGAGGAAGTCAGTTGCTTTAAATGGAATAGTAAAAGCTATATATTGAGTCCACATTCATTTTAAACTCAGCAAGTGTCTTTTCAGGCAACCTGCCATTTTTTAGAGTGGGAGAAAGCTTTCGTGAGAAGTCACAGCCTCTGTTGCAGACCCAGGACCTGCTTGCCATCCACACGTGGCTCCTTCCACTCAGGCTTCACAAAAGCATGTTAGTGTTTCACACCAAGCCAGAGAGTATAAATCTACTTTTACACACCTATTCTGGAGTGTAAGAACGTTAATTTCAAAAGGATGAACAATAACATCAACTGGATAAGTAAAGGCAATTGGGCAATCTTGGAATGGGCAAGGAAACCTGTGACTTTTATGGAAGCTGTTCCAAGGCCAGCTCTGGCCAGTGTGCATGCAGCTTTTCCAATCACACGTGGACAGGAGTCTCGTTCTCCCTAGCCTTTGCTGGAGGCATTCATTCTTTTGATTTCATGGTTTATCCCGGCCACTGCTTCAATTGACGGGATTTCTAATTTCTAGCGAGCATGTACAGAGCAAGAATACATAAGTCGCTTGGAGCTAGATTCTTAAGAATAGGAGAGAACTGGTATCAGTTAAAGCATGTCAGAAGACAGGCAATGCCTAAACTAAGGAATAATGCCTAAGATTATGATCTTTTCATTGTGAAATATTTCTAACATAAAGAACTCAAGAACCTAAGAAAATAAACATCCATGCACCAATCATCCTGACTTAACTTCTAAATCTGTAATAAATGTACTTCAAATAGTCTAATATTAATTTGTGTAAACTTTCTTTTTAATTTATCAGTCTTGCTAGAGACTGGCTTTACTACTATTTTCAAGAAACCAAATTTTGGCTTTGTCAATCCTCTCTACTGCCCCATTTCTTTTCTTTTCTTTCTTTCTTTTTTTTTTTTTTTTTGCTGCCCAGGCTAGAGTGAGTGCCATGGTGTCCGCCTAGCTCACAGCAACCTCAAACTCCTGGGCTTAAGCGATCTTCCTGCCTCAGCCTCCCACCCATTTCTTTTAATTTCATTTAATTTATCCTTTCTCATCATTATTTCCTGCATTCTACTTTGATTTGCTATATTATTCTTTTACTAACTTACTACCTTTATAAAATTCATTTTGAATCTTTTGTTTAAAAATATACTTTTCAAGGCTATAATTTTTCCTCTAAATTCTTCTTTAGCTACATGCTACAGTTTCCTTGTCACTTATTTATAAATATTTTGTGGTTTCCATTAGTATTTCATCTTTGATCAATAAATTATTTTTGCTATTTCTAATTTGTGATGTTTATATTAATATGGGGTGTTTATTTTACTTTGTGTTTTTAGATGTGATCAATTTTTGTAAATGTTTTGCTTATCTTTTAAAAAATTGATGTTCCTATTTTTGAGGTACAAAGTCCAGGTATGTCTTACAGGTAAAGATTTGTAATTGTATTATTCAAATCTTGTATATCCTTATTAATTTTTTCCAAACTAGATATGAAGTAATCTAAAGGATTACTAAGGAGGATGAAAAAAATAGATATGAAGTAATCATCTACTACTAATGTGGATTTGTCAGTTTCTCCTAATAATTTTGCTAATGCTTGCTTTATATATTTGGAGGCTATACTGTTAGGTGCATGTACTCCCATTGTTATAATATATATAGACTTGTTGGTAATTATGTCTTTTGGTAGTTAAGTCATGACTTTATCTCTAAAAAAGTTTTTGTGTTAAATATAATGTTATCTAGCAGTAATACTGCTGTGCTACTTTTCTTTTCGATAAGATCTGCCTCATATAGCTAGTGCTCCCATTTCTTTACTTTGAACTTTATTGTGTCATATGTTAGGTGTGACTCTCATAAATATTGATAGTACTCATTACTCTGTACCTAAGTGTGGCTATTTTTATTTAGCCTGCTTGGGATTAGCTATATTTTATGAACCTAAGAATATATGCCTTTAACGGATTTGAAAAATTCTGAGTCATATAGTGTTGACTTCCATTCTCCTCTGAAACTCTTTTATTAGACATCTGTTAGAGGATCTTATTCTATCCTCTATGTCTCCTACGCTTATCAAATGTTTAAATTTCTCTTCTCTTCATCCCTGTGTTATATTAAAGGTGCTTTCTGCAGATTCACCCTAGAATTCACTAATTTTTGTTTTAATTTAATTCCTCTTCTAATTTTCTTCTAATCTTTTTAATATAATAATTCACTCATATAATGAGCTTTTCAATGACTATTATTTCATTTCTAAATTTTACTTCTTTTCAAATCTATCTGCTCTTTTTTTATACTATACTGTTCATTTAGTCATGGTCTTCCTTTTTATTTATTCAGTTAATATATATACATAATTTTAAGGTTTATTTTGTTTTTACACTTTGTCTTATAGATTTAATTTACAGTATCTTTACTTCCTCATCTCCAGTCCATGGTATGCTATTTCTCTCTCCCTCTCCCTTCCTCACACTCTCTCTCTCCCTCTCTCTCTCTCTTTCAGTCTCTTTCTCTATCTGCCTATCTTCCCCATGGTAGTTGTTTTTCTCCCTTGGTTTATAAATTTTTACTGGGAGCTCACTTTCAGCAAGAATTGTTTGACCTGCACTGCAGAGGTAACTGTGACAGTATAGTTTCATATTTACTTTTGTAAAGACCAGTTTTATTGTTAATTTCTTAGTTTGGCTTTTCTGCAGTAAAACATGAGTGTAAATTTGAACCCAAACCCACAAATAGCGCTGACCTGTTTCTAATTTCTCTTTCTTCTCCTAATACTCCACAACCCAAGACCATATACAGTAAGCAAGCTCCCTTGCCATTTTCCTAGTCCTTTTTCACGGTTTGAGCTATAAATGGAGGCTCAATTCCGGGCCCTGGTTGCACAGCTCTCCCTCCTGGGAGTTCAAAACTCAAGCCAAGTCTCTCCCTCATGTCTATACCTAAAGCTAACAATCTCTGTTTACTACTCTGGATATATGTGCTCTCTTTATTTCTGATACTCAAAGATTTTCTTTCTTTTGTTTCTACTTGGTTATGTATGTTAAAAGATTTGCTTATTTGTTATCTATCATTTCTATTTCTTTGTCATAAAAAGATGGCCCATCAACAAAAGCTCATTCTGGTATGTTGTAGAAATTTTTGAAGATCTTTTAATATTAATAAGAAGTTCAGGGAAAAACTTGTTTCCTTTTTTGCTTGTTTGTTAACTTCTTTGGAGTCAGAGTTATAAAAATATACAAAGAAAAGGTCCTTCCAAGAAGTCAGGGTCCCAAACAATAGAAAGAAAGGTAGGTGACAGGGATACCAACAGGGGAGAGAATGAAATCACCTAAACCACCTCTAAAGACCTCGCTCCTTCATGGCCTCTGGCCAGGCCAGGGGAAAGGAAGAAAAAGGGTCATTGGTGGCAACAAAATAAATTGCTCTCCTGATTCTTCCAAAGGCTGCTACCACATCTCAGGCCAAAGCACTGTGCTAATCAGCAAGCTGGGAAAACAAGACAACTTGTTTTTGTGGGTTTGAGAATCAGTTCTACTAGATTCTCAAATACAACCCTCCTTTTTTTGGTGTGTGTGGGGGGGACTTTTAAACAACAATTTCTCAACATGCTCATTAGTTGGCAATTTGTGTGCTCTTCATGTGGCCTCGACTGGGGTGGATCATCTGGGTGCTAAAGGACTCATTTTCATGATGACTCGCTCATGTCTCACACAGCCGTAACTGTGGGTGTGGCAGAAAGATATGCAGCGTAACACTTTGAAACAGAGAGTCAATATGGAAAAGTGGTTACAAGCAGAGGCTGGAATCAGACAGACTTGGTTTGACAGGTGGTTTTCCATTTACTAGTCATATTACCTCAACAAGTTAATGTTGATGACCCTCAGTCTCCTAGTCAGGGGGATAAAAGAGTAACATTGGTGCTTACTTTGCAGAGCTGTTGTGAAGATGAAATAAAGTAACACACTGTGAAGTCCGTATGCTGTTTGAGACTTGTGCTGTGAGAGCTGTTACACAGTTGCTTTGCCTGGTCATGGTGGAGCCTGCCTTCTGCCTCTCAACACTACGGTACCAATAAGCATAGCATGACTTTCTATTGTCAAGAGGGTGAAAAAAGAGTCTTCATGAGATGTATACAAACTCAGGGCCTGTTCTTAAAAAGCTGACAGCCAGAAGTGAATTTGTTCACTATGGAAAATTAGACAATGCTGGATTGATTCTCCATCTCACACAACCCCACCCCTCACCCCCATACACATACACACATCCTTTGCGGCACTCAGGGCACAACCCACTACCAAAACTGTTCTCAGGCAAGAACTTGGTAGAGGTCCTTTCTACTTTTGTGTATATCAGGTAGAGTTGTACCTGCAAGGAAGTCTGTAATTTAAGCTTTGTCTATAACCACAGAAGAGAAGGATTTTTCCCCTAGCTAAGGGCATTTCAAGCACCAGCAACCAAGCAAGTAGAGACTTTCCCAAGAATCACTGATACCATACTCATTTCTATAACTCTCGCTTTCCTTAGCAGAAGTTCTGGTAAGTAGCCAACTACTGCTAGAAGGAACTAAGGCGAATAAGCAGGTGGTCTCAAGACTACTGAAAGTCCTGCCCACTGCAAAGAATGTTTTCTGATTAGGTTATACTTGAACTAAAACAAAGAAATACCATAGATAGTTGGGATCCCTAATCCAAGATCCCAAATAGGTTTAAGCAAGATAGATGAATCAGTATGAGCTGACTGCATACTGGATGGCAGCAGCCAAGAGAGAAAAAAGGACAGATATAGGGACAAACATGAGATGGGCTGTTTAGAAGAAAAATTCACGTGCAGTCAGCACTGTGATGTTAGAACCTAGTTCTTTCCCTCACTGAAGAAAAACGGTCCCTGCAGTTGAACAGCTGGATGGATAAGGCAGCCGCTGGTAATATTTCCAAGTTACGAGAGTTTTGTCTCATCATGTGGCTGCTCCAGAGGCTGAGCTCCAAGACAGCAACAACTGAATACCAATAATATGTGATCTTTTCATCTAATGCTAGTTTAAGGTCTTTGGACATAAAGGTCATGAAAGTCCTTCTCCATGAGAGTTGATCTGCCATTGTCTCTCTTGGACAATTTCAATATTGTCAACAGCCTACAAAAGCCTACTTACCCTTATAGTTGGAACTATTCTTCAAGAATTCCAAGCACTAGTCCACTATCTCTTACACTATATAAAACTGAAATCTAAAGCAGTTTGATTCCATTTGACGACCTGAGTAAGAAATATCATTTAACATTAGGGAATTCTATAGGGACAAATTCAATTCTGCTCTCTAACTAGTCCATGGCTGTTAGGAATTGGTCCACACTGCAGGAGGTGAGCGGCGGGCAAGTGAGCAAAGCTTCATCTGTAATTACATCCACTCCCCATCACTCACCATCTCCTCATTCCCCACCCCTATCTGTGGAAAATTGTCCTCCATGAACCTGGTCCCTGGTGCCCAAATGCTTGGGGACCACTGCTCTAATTAGCACACAATCATTGAAGAAATAACTTAAACCAGAGCCATCAAATATAAAGTATTATGTAACGACAAGAGGAAGATGTCTCCAAAGCACAAGTACTCACATGATCAGAATCTTGTCTCAGGCAACTTGCAGCCTTACAGCTGCTATATACCATCAACCCTCATCCAACAAACATACATTCAACAAGTATTTATTAAGCACCTGGCTAACGCCAAAAACACACTTAATTCTTCCCCAGCCCCTCTAGCCCCCACAAGCTCCAAAGCTGGAATGGTTTCTGGCATCTTTCCTTTGGTCAAAACTTCAAAGCCCAGTTCAGTTCTTACCTCCTCCACTAAAGCCTTCCCTTATTTTTTCGCTTGTCTTCCTCTCCCTCATATTGTGGAGTGGAGAGTAATAATATTTTCTACCAATCATTTGGTACTTGATTAACTATTACTTTGTCATCAAATGACAAGGGGCTGATCAGGATGCTAAAATTTTAACCATGTCACGTTAAAAAAAAAAATCTAAAGGGAGAAGGAATGTTAGCACAGTATAGAGAAAAAAAGGTAGTATACTTCCTCAATATTATCTTTAGAGATCTGGGGGCTTTTACATGGAGGAAGATTTCAGTTCATTGAGTGGTCGCCCCCGAGAAGATAAGAAAGCAATCTCACAGGTTCTTATTGATTGTGAAGCTACAAGGTTTCAGATTTTAAGTTCAGCTTTATGTAGCCCTACATATTTGGTCCATACAGATGTTTCTTAACCTTTTTTTCCATATGGCCCACCTAAGGAAACTTTTTAGACATTTTTTTCTTAATTGCTCCCCCCATGAAATTTTAATGCCACAGATATGATGTATACATCTGCTTATGCAATATCACCCTCTTTGAGAATGTGTGGTTCATATGGAAGACTGAGAAACTGTGTCAGGGTATTTGGCAAGCTGCTTAAAAGTGGAAATATTTCTCTGTTATTATTGCAAAGATAGCTGCTTTATTATGCACAAGATAGCTGCTCAGTAAATTGCTGAATGAATTAATTAATGAACAAACTGTCAAATGAAAGAGACGCCTATTCAAAATCTAAGCCCTTACTATATTCCCTGCTATTACAGCAATTTTTAGGAAGCTAACTAAATGGTTTGACTTAATTTGAGCTTTTTCTCATTGTATATGAGGTTTTTTTAAATTGTGTTCAGGAAAATCAAACTAAGAGGCAATAGTATACCACAGACCTTTAGATAAACGATGAAAACATCTAATAACTTATCTCCAAAAAAGAGGAGTGCTTAGCACTGGCATAGGCATGTGAAGTGACTTCACTAGCACATAATACGATTTTTTCTTTAATAGTTATGTACTATTTTTTTAAGTAGTTTAAACTTATGGCAAGAGATTCATCATTAAATATACTGAATTTATCATCAGCTCATGTACTGCTATGTGGATATGGCAAAAATTATAAATGTCCTACCCAAATTTCTAAAATGCTGGCTTAATATTTGTCCTAAGTCAGTTGAGCATTCAGGAATGTGAGGTTACTCAATCTACCCAGTAACAAGTTTCTACTTCTAAAAATATTAACTACCATTTATTGAGTGTTTATGATATGCCAGGTACTATTCTAAGCTTGTCAACTGTACTGAATGTTCAGAATGTACCTACAAGGTGGCCTATCTCCATCTTACAAATGAGGCAAATGAAGCATAGAGAATTTAAATAAATCCTATAAGCAAGATTAACACATCTTACTTGTAAGAGCAGAACTCATGTTTTCCATTGGTATTTCCTCCTACTTCCTGGATTTCCCTCCAATTCAAATATTAGCAATTAAAATTTCAAGACACTTGGTGCTCCATGTAGAATGAATGCAGGGCCACATAATGAAATTGGGCCCTCTCACCTAGACTCACAGGGGCCCAGCATGAGAGCTGAGTCACAGGTAAAGAGAAACTCCTGCTCAGGAACAAGGGAGAAAGTTCATGGCAGCAAAGACCTACCAAAACTTGCTGGGGTAGCTAGAAAACCTGATGAGATCATGAGTACCTTATATTCTATAGAAAGAAAGAAAAGTGGATGCCTCTAAGGGTGATACCACAGTGGCTATGTCTGTATGACCAAGTTTATATTATTCAATCAGACAGGGGCAGGTCTCTGCTTTGCAAGCTGATGACTTCAAGAAGCCTCTCTAACAATTCCCTCTGGTAGCCTGCTCATTTATATCTCCTGTGTTTCCATTTGCTGGCAAAGACCCACACCGCATCATAGTGTCTGCCTCAGTGCATAATTAGAAAGCAGTTAATTCTAAGTCATTAAAAGTGTTGCCCAGGATTGGA
>NC_134109.1:76490000-76500000 GCF_040939455.1 Microcebus murinus | reverse complement strand
AGGGAATTTAAAAAACAGAGTCTGCCCTTCTGTCACCCATTTGTCAATCTCATTTTCCCTAGTCCCTTTCATACTTCTGCTAAAGACACAGTTTTCTAGTTTCCAAGCAAAAAAGCTGGGGAGCAGCCCCAGACAGAGAATGTTGCCAATGCCATTGCTGACTCAAAGAACATGCAACAGATGAATGGTTTCGTGACTGGTGCAGCCTATTTCCTTCATCCCCAAAGACAGAAAGATCTCTTCCCTGGACAGCTGCACTAGAATGGGAAGACAATCTGTTGCGAAATACCTCAAGATAAGGCCACATGTTAATGTTCCCGCTTTCATATTTTGCAAATAATTCAGGGATTTTTCATTTTTGATGAAATTCTTGCTTTGGGTACAACCACAGACAAGCAGAAACAAAGGGAAGTGCTGTTGAATACTATTAAAGTAGTAAGAATAAATTCTGTCTCAAATTACAACCTCAGTGTTCTCTGCTGGCAGATCATTAAACTCAGGATACTATTTTCTTTCTTAGTGTTTTTCCCCATATGAATAAAAATGCTGAAAGTCTAAACTGAAGCAACTAAATATACAAAACATCATTTAAAGGAATATCCTTAATGAAGCCATACTTTTCTCTATCTCATTCTTTACCAAATATTCATCAACAGTCTAAAACGTAGCAGGAATGGCTACAATGGAAATGCAGAAAGCCAAGACTGAAACTTATAATTTTGACTAATTCAAAAATAAGTCAAATAACCAGGCCATCTGATGCTTTTCCTACCCAATGCCTTATAGATAAAGGTATTCACTGACTATCCTGAATTTTTGATAATTTATGGAAGAGGGTGACTGAAGCATGGAAAAGAACAAAGGTCCAGTTTTCAAAAATATTCATCTTTATTTTTATTTTTCCACTTCAAAAAATATTGCCCCAAGTAATCAAAACTAGTTGACATGCAAAAATAATACAAAACCAAAATTTTGAGGTGTCTGTTAATAAATATAATAGATTTGTCAAATTTAGATCAGATTGAGCAAATTTGTTTTGGATACTTACTACAACATTGCCAGGTCTCTTTATGAAGAAAAGTATGTAACCAAAGAGATTTTATCTATCTTTCTGCAGAGGAGCTCTACTTGCGATTGCTGTCGAATAATTTGATCACTTAATGAGGCAAGGGTCCATGTTTGCTCAGTTTATGGGTAAGAGAGAGAGGAGAGGAAGGAGTGTGGAAGCAAAAGAAAGGATTAAAATGTATGCTACAAATGTAATGACTAAATCTAAATGAAAAGTTGTCTAGTGGGATTATAACTCAAATTATAAGATAAATAAATAGAAATTCATACATATAAATGATAACTAAATAGAGAGAAGAGACAAAACTTCCTTACAGAAGAAATCCAAATAATATATTTTGATACTTCACCCTCCAGGAGGCAGAGTTTCATCATCCTCCTCAACTTCAATGTGGGCTAAATTTAGTGACTTGCTTCCAAAAAATAGAGTGAAAAAAGAGAACAACAGTAACTTTACAGTGGAGAAATCTGGCAAACACTACCTTAGCCAACAGATTAAGGTTAACATAACCAGTGATGAGTCATGTTTATATCATATATCCCTTGATCTGATATGATGATAGGGAACCTCACATCTTTTCCCCAAACCTATAACCCTAGCATAATCATGAGAAAAATATTAGACTCAAAATTGAAAGTGCTATACTTAATACCTAACCAATACTCCTCAAGAATATCACGGTCATAAAAAATAAGAAAAGACTGTTGTCCACCAGAGGAGACTTAGGAAACGTGACAACTAAATGAAACATGGCACTCTGGATTGGATGCTGGAACAGAAAAATTAAGGTTAAAGGCCATTTAATAGAAAAATTGGTAAAATTTGAATGATGTCTGGAATATGATTAGTAGTAAAGTATGAATGAGGGTTTCTTAGTGCTGATAGATATATCACAGTAATATAAGATGATAACATTAGGGGTAACTAAAACTGAGTGATATATTTAGGCAGAACTCTGTGTAGTAACTTTTATGTAATTCTAAAATTATTCCAAAATAAAAATTTTATTTTAAAAAGTTAGATCTTTCTAGTACACTTAAGGCCCCCAGAAATGACCCCATGACAAACATAACCCTTTCATTATCACCAAAAACATCAACCCCCTGTTGTTTTCCAGAGCATTGGTTATAAGAATTCCTGAAGCATACGATATAATTATAATGGGGGAAAAAGTGAATTTCCATAGTTCATACACAGGTAAACCTAAACATATGCTATTGTTTTATTATTACAATAAATTAGGAAAAAAACGCAGGAAATTGAGACCAGCTTTCTTTCTATGCAGCTTTGATAAGACGATAATTAATTTTTCCCAATACAAAGCATCATAAAAAAAGCATTTCAAGAGATATCAGAAAAGGATCTTCAAAATTATCATAAAGTCAAATTTCAAGTGTACCCAAAGGGTATGAAGGCTAAATTAATTCCTTCATGTACTTCAAGTAACTATTTGTTGGAATATTACTGCCTATTGCTACAAAAATTACTATCATTGAGTGCCTCCTATGTGCCAAGCACCATGCTAGGCAATTTACAAAATCATCTTTAATATTTATAACATTGAAAGGGAGATTTTATTTAATTTTAAAGAAAAACAAACTATGGATCCCAAAGACATTACTCAAGGTGACAGCTAGTATAGGATCAACCTGGAATTCTAACTCAACATATTGTGGAAATACACACAAATTGTAATAGATGAGATTGAAGTAAAAAGAAGAAAAAAATTTTATGACACTAAGAGAAGCTAACCACATAAGCAATATCTAAACCATGCTGTTAATTTACATTCATTAAATAATGGAAAGAGGAGGAATCTGAAATCAGAAAACACAGGTTGCTCCACTTACTCATTGCTTGTTTGTTTATTTGTTCATTCAGCCATGTAACAAGGGTAAGGAGGGGAGCAAAGTAGGCTTGCGTGACCCAAGTTCAAGTCCTAGTCTTGCCCCTTCTAATTGTATGCTTAGGCTAGTCACTTAGCCTGAGCTTCAATTTATCTCATTCGTAAAACTACAAAAATAACATTTGCCTTAACTATGTCAAAGAATTGTTGTTTGGGTCATATAAAATATATCAAAACTTTTTATAAACTATAAAGTTCTATGTTTTACATGCTGACTATAAAATTCCTTAACATCCTCTCAATCCTAAAGACACAAGGAAACAGTAGGTACAAAATCAACAAAATATTTACTTCAAGTCAAAAAATATTTATGGATATGGATCCAGGCAATGAACCAAGACAAGGAGCATTGAGCCCACCAAAAATTAGTCCTGTATTAATTACATAAAATGTCTTGTTTGACCAAAAAACAAAAATGAGAAATTGGAGGTCAGGTGGCTTAGTGAAGACAACAAAACATTCAACTACCCACAGTTTTAGCAAAAATAAGTTTGGTAATCCCCATTAAAATACAAATGTTAGCTTGTACACAGTGACATCACAGATCACCTAAGTAACCAAAAGGCCAAGACATAGGTCCTGATTGAAGAAAAAATTATCTACTCAAAATGTATTTTACATTCTTACAAAGACAACAGCTCATAGTCTACATGTTTTTACTTGGTTAATAGGAAAATACTATTCATTTTTCCAACAATGTTGTTTATCAAGCTTCTCAAGCAAAATGTTTACTATGATAAAAAGAGTTATAAAGCGAAGCAGGAAAGAAAAACTTACAATGATCTCATTCTTAAATATATCAGCATCCTCTCATGAATCAGGAGAAAGTGGAATTCCTAAATTCTCAACCTGTGACGTAATATTGGTTTTATTGATTCTCTGAACAATTTGTGGGAGTACCCAATCATTATTTTGACAGTTTTATCATAAAGTAATAGACTTCCTTTTAGATAATTGCACTTACCACATTCAATTTCAACCCTCCATAGGAGTTTTTTCCCAGATACAGCTTTACTGTCAGTCCTAGATCACATTACTTTTTTTTTTTATTGCTATACACACAAAGCATTTTAGGCGTTACACCTAATTATGTCAGCACAATAACAATTTTAAAGCTCATCATTAAGAAATAAAGGTTAAGCACTTATATGTTAAGACTCCCTTTTTACAAAGATACAGTGCCATAGGACATAAGTAAATGAATTACACAAGCTGTTACAAATCTGTTGGAGATATCCCCCCCCAAGACATATTTTTGAGTAAATGGGGAAATCTGATGAATTTGTGCCAGGCAATAACATTTGTTACCTACAGTATTGACTTACAAGCTTTTGGACTCATGAACTATCATAATTGTTTGCCACACAAGTTTTACAACACAAAATTATATTACAAAATATGTTTTTCCGTAGGGAGCCACTTTAGCATATTGTTACGAGGATGGGCTCTGGAATCATATTGTCACCACTTACTCTGCGACCTGGGACAACTCATTTAAGCTCTCAGTGCCCTGTTGCCTCAACTGTAAAAGGGGATAATAACACTACTTGCCTCATAAAGTTGTGCTGAGGAGTAAATGACCAAATCAGTAAAGCACTGAGAAAGTACCTGGTAGCTAATATATGCTAAGTATCAGATATTATTATTATTATTATTGCTGATTTGAATTGTCTTAAGCAGCTAATAACCAAATAAGGACATGAGGAAGTATCAGCCAGCACATGGGGTGGCAGAAACACAATAGGAACCAAGAACTGAGCTACTCATGGAATGGGGCACCCTAACCCCAGAAGAAAAAGAAAATTAGAAGTGCAGAAGCACTTTGCAGAAAGAATGAATTAGGCCGAAAGGAAATCTAAATGCTGAGGTCAAAATTGGTATCCACAGCTGAAAACCAAATGGGAGGAAAAAAGCATACCATTCAGTAGATGTATACAATAGGCAAAACATAATTAAGAACACTGTTCTGACAATATTCTAGTCTCTGACAGGTGTGTAAGTACAGGGAGGGGAGGGGACAAGTGTTCGCAAGGATGAGGTACAGATAGAGACCAGTAGACTACAGAAGGGAGCAACTGCACAGGCTCGGGTTAGTGGCAATTCAACTTAGCTGTCAACCCTCCTGAAAACACCAGCCACCATATTTCTCAATCTAGTGCATTTCGTCAATAAAGGGAAGGAAGAATTATTGGATTTTTCTATTCCATAATTTCCACATTCCACTCCATAATTATAAAACTGTCAGGAAAAAGACTTGGTGTCTTAATAGGCTTAGGCAAAAATTCTATGCCCTAGTCAAGTCACCTGATTTAAAAAAACAAAAAGTAAAATAAGAAGAGCTCTTTAATTAAAAAGAGTGATGATACAATATAATTTGGCATCCAAAGTAACTACTTCCCTTAAGATAAACAAAAAGTACCTCTATTAAGTGATTATATTTCTAAAGGAGAAAAACAAATCAGAATGGTTCTGCAGTGAATATTCTGGAATGATCAAAAATCCCAATAATCAATAACCCATACCAAACCAAAAAATGAGAAATATAAACAAACAGTGTTTCTTATATATCAATTTATGTAAACAAAAGTTTTAAAGTTCTAAAAAAATTCCATATTATAAGTTTTTAAAATCACCTTCCTTAAAGAGAAAAACAAAATCATAAAATCAAGACTATATCAGAAAATTTAGCATATATAAGCTCCATACATATGTAAACCATTTTTTATTTCCAGATCCTTCTTTTGACAAAAGCTCCAGTTGGGTTGGGAGAGATTATTTCTACCCAAATCGAGTAACATGTCATCAATCTTTGATTCTACATCTCTTCGGGCTGTGGATCAATCCTGCAATTTCTTTGGTCCTTCTTTGAATACCCTTTTACCATCATCTTCTTCTACCTTAACAACATGTTCACTGATCAGTTTGCTTATTATATATTTAAATTTTCTTCACAAGTTATTGAGAAAAGCATAAGGAATAGAACATTAATCAGTAAAGTTTTATATAGTTAGCAGGATTTATAAAAAGTTCAATGAGATTAATATTAACATTAATAGCCAATGTAGATTATTTTTGAATTTCAAGTAACCATCCTGTGTAGTACCCACAATAATGGGTAATATAGAGAGTTCATTAAATGCCACTGACTACACTGTATATAAAGCATAGTAGAAATCAAATTTCCAATTTTGAGCTTCTTGAATGACAAAAGCTGTCAATATAATCATTATCATTAACATCTATCACACAGTGAATGTGTTTCCATACTTCTTTTTCAAACTGGTGAAAATATTAACAAGTCATTTTCTCAGAATTCTACCAGTTGTAAAAAGCCTGTCTATAAATAAACACAAGGAAATGCCTAACCATAGATATAATTTTTATCAACAAAAGCTTTGAGTCCAAAATAAGTTCAAATTCCTACCCCTGGATTTTCACCCTCGATTGTCTAGACTAGACCAACAAGCTTCAAAGGACAGAATAGGATTCAATAGAGCTTTCAAGAAATTGAAAACATATCATGTAGAAGCTCAGAAAGTCTTTCGATTAAGACTTTTCATAATGTTTTAAAATTAAGTAAAAGGATGAAAAGCACCCACATGCAACGTGTAAGAAAACAGTGTTTCCCACTTAATAAATATGTAATCAACAAACTAGGCTTGTATAGACTTGGAAGCATTCTCCTCTAAAATGAGCTGGAGAAGCTCCATGTATTCATTTCTCAATGAGGCATTCATTCCTGGATTATGTATTAAATTAACTCCATTACATTCACTTTACTACTATTTACGGGGCAGCAGAACTTAAGGTACCATGTAAACTGAAATTTAATCATTAATTATTTTATAGATTAAATAGTCATTTGAATAATTAGGAATCAAATGAAGGCTTACATGTAGAATGTGGAGTAGCCCTTCTGTTTGAAGTGTCTTGGAAAGAGCATTCCATTGATAGATGATTCACAGATCTAAATATAGGGCTCTGAGAAAGAAACCCACACTTCTAACCTTATGGAATTATTCTACAAAATGTGCTTTGCAACCTCAATTTCATACCCCAAACTGAATTCAATTTTTTTCCTTCCCCCATTCAAAACAACTCTTATTCCTCTTAGCATGTGATATGCCAGTTTGAAATCTCAGCTGCATCCTGGTTTCCTTTTACTAGATTATCAAGTACGGAATGTCCGATTTCCTTAAGTACTAAGTTTGACAGTTGATATCACTATAGAGGCTTCTTTGCTGCTGGCATAAGGAAGCTACCGTTAAGAAGGAAAAACTGTGTCAATAGTTTAGGTGCATAGTTGGATTAACTGCATTAGTTCTTGTTCGAGATATAATAAACTACACTTTTGAGTTGAAATTCAAATTCCTATTTAATGACCTAATACTTTCTAACTGCCAGTATTCAGTAAATTGCCATGTTCTATAGACTTTATTTCCTCTATTTTTTTCATTGAAAACTCTAGGCCAGACCTGGTTTGCTAAGGATGATGCACTATGTATTAGTTGGTCTTTCTTACTACATCCAGTGTCTCCTCTCTTCAATTCATTCTAGACAGTGTTGCCAGATCATCTTCAACTTTGATTCTTAACTGCTGTCAACAAACACACAGCTCTGTATTATGATCAATTACAAGGTATGCTTCCCACTATTTACAACTAGTACAAGGTCAATTTATAAGTGCTTCTTAATAAATGAGAGTTTATTTAGTTATTCCTTTAATAACATTACTTTCCTTCAGTTGTATTCAATATACTTTTTTGAGTAAAAGAAAAGTGATAGAGTTATAGAAAAGTGCTAAGAATTATACATAATTCTGGTTCTCTCTCCCCACAACTATCTTGTGGAGAGCAATGTCATTAAAGAAAAAGGAATAAAATCTCTGATCACGACATTCTGCTATTCAGAACCATCATGGCTTTCCAATGTCTGCTAATTTACATATAAACACCTCGGTGTGGAATTCAATATCTTCTAACATATGAACCCAACTCAATCTGTCCAACTTTAATTTTACATACAAACTTTTAATTAACAACTATGAAATATTCCTAAACAGACCTCAAACTTTTCATTTCCCTTCCTTTAGAGACACAGTTCTCTGTTTTAAATTGTCTTCTTCTGCAACCTTACTCAATCCATGAAGCTTCCTCTAATTCTACAAACCAGAACACATTTCTCCTTCAGCTCCTCTCAGCATGTTTCTAACCTCTAAAGACATGACAGAATCACAACAGGTTGGGCATTCTAAATCCAAAATCTGAAATGCTCCAAACCCTGAAACTTTTTGAGCAGTGGCATCATGTTCAAAGGAAATGTTCATTGGAGCATTCTGGATTTGGGATTTTCCATGCTTATCCAGTAAGTATAATGCAAATATTTCAAAACTCCAAAAAATCCAAAATATGAAACATTTCTGGTCTCAAGCATTTTAGATAAGGGATAGTCAACCTATAGTACATATGTGCTTCACACATCCAACTGAACTGTGAATTCTTTAATGGATTTTGTTCTTCTTTCTATCCACTGCAGCACCTAACACGGTACCCAGAACATACTCAGGACTCAAACAGCTCTTGACAAACTGTACAAGAATCAATATTCCAGTATTGTTAGTAAGGAACCACTCAAAGTCTAATCAGATCCAAACACCTACTGGATGCTTTTTCATGCTTCCTTCTTTTAAACCCAGAGTTTTAAAGATGTAAAAGTTACGATGGAAAGGTGAGATCTCAGGAATAGATTATAAAATATGGAATTAAATTTAGGTTTCCTTTAGTAACCCTGTCTGCAACTGGTCATTGCTTTCCAATTATAATCTCTTGGCACAATTAGAAAACATGATATAAAATATTAATAGAAAAAAATGGGTATTCTGATGCTTAAAGGAGTTGTTAAAAATATAAGGACTCGCCGGGCGCGGTGGCTCACGCCTGTAATCCTAGCTCTCTGGGAGGCCGAGGCGGGCGGATTGCTCAAGGTCAGGAGTTCAAAACCAGCCTGAGCAAGAGCGAGACCCCATCTCTACTATAAATAGAAAGAAATTAATTGGCCAACTGATATGTATATAAAAAATTAGCCGGGCATGGTGGCGCATGCCTGTAGTCCCAGCTACTCGGGAGGCTGAGGCAGAAGGATCGCTCGAGCCCAGGAGCGTGAGGTTGCTGTGAGCTAGGCTGACGCCACGGCACTCACTCTAGCCTGGACAACAAAGTGAGACTCTGTCTCAAAAAAAAAAAAAAAATATAAGGACTCGCTTTTTTTTAAAAAAGGCCTACATAATATAATTTCCTTCTTACTCATTATTAATCAAAATGCTGTTGGTAATATCCTCTGCTAGGAAGGAAGGCTGCCGAGCAGGGCAGGGCTCAATCACTCAGATTGATGGCATGATGAGCAAAGAGCTCTTCATCTCCTGCTTTTGCCCATGTCTGTAATATGTCAGGAAAACCTATAATCCTATTCTGACAGCATTTCCCTAACAATTATTCTAACTGCTACTTTATTCCCTGTAATGCAATGAAAGGGGTTGCTGAATGGGAGCTGCAATCCTTGAATGTGTGCACCAGCACTGCCAAACACCCCGTGCACTTTACTACCCCTCCATCTACGACCCACCTGCACAGTGGCCTTGTATGCTGCGCCCACCTCCTGGGTGATTCTGAGACCATGAAAAACCATGGAGATGCTAGTTATGCTCCCCCAGAACAACCTAACTTCAGATTTCATAAGGAAAGGAAAATGGCACAATGTAGGTAACCTTCCCTATATTGTCTAATTTAACAGGAAGAACAATAACTCGATGCAATTGACCAGACTTAATTTCAACTCCAGGTTCCGGGGCCAGTTTTATGGAGTCATAATTATGGGACTATGGCCAAGGCACTTATTCTCTCTGAAACTTACTCCTCCTACAGCTCAGATCAAAATACCTATGTTATCAATATGCTAGTTTTGTCATGAGGCTAAGTAACAGTGCAATGTAAAAGTAGACTGTGAAACATTATTTAATCAGGGGCACT